>NC_081841.1:113423812-113496778 GCF_963259705.1 Myotis daubentonii
ACTCAATATAAGAACACCCAAGTAACCCTAGCTGGTTTGGCTCAGTGGATAGAGTGTCGGACTGCAGGCTGAAGGGTTTCAGGTTCGATATTCCAGTGAAGGGCACATGCCAGGGTTGCAGGCTTGATCCCCAGTGTGGGGTGTGCAGGAGGCAGCCAATCAATGATTCTCTCTCATCATTGATGTTTCTATCTCTCTCCCCCTCTCCTTTCTTCTCTGAAATCAATAAAAATATTTAAAAAAAAAAAAAAGAACACCCAAGCACATAAAAAAATAAAAACTCTTGATGGACTTTAAGGGAGAGATTGACAGCAATACAGTTATAGTAGGTGATTTTTAACACCCAAGTGACATCACTGGATAGATCTGTGAGACAGAATATTAACAAGGAACAGAGGCCTTAGATGACACACTAGATCAGATGGATCCAATGGCCATATACAGAACATTTCACCCCAAAGCAGCAGAATATAAATTCTTATCAAGTGCATATGGAACATTCTCAAAGATAGACATGTTAGGGCACAAAACAAGTCTATACAAATTAAATGTCCTTGCTATATAAATTAAAGAAGACTGATATAATACTAAGCATCTTCTCAGATCATAATGGCATGAAGTTAAAAACCAATTACAATTAAAAAAAAACAACCTCAAAAACACTCAAATACATGAAGGTTAAATAGTATGTTATTAAACAATGAGTGGGTTACCTATGAGATCAAGCAAGAAATTAAAAACTTTCTGAAATCAAATGAAAATGAACACACAACAACCCAAAACCGAAGGGACAGGGCCAAAGCATTTCTAAGAGGGAAATTCATAACACTACAGGCCTATCTCAAGAAACAAGAAAAAGCACTAGTAAGCTACAACTAAATGAATTAGAAAGAGACCAGCAAGAAAATCCCAGAGGAAGTAGAAGAAAGGAAATAATAAAGAACAGAGAGGAAATAAATGACATAGAGACTAAAAAATATAGTACAAAAGATCAATAAATCCAGGAGATGTTTCTTTGAAAAGATAAACAAGATTGATGAAATGCTAGCCAGACTCATTGAGAAACAAAGAGAGAGGATTCGAATAAATAAAATCAGAAATGAAAGAGGCAACATAACAACAGACACCACAGAAAGACAAAGGATTGTAAGCAAATACCATGAACAACAAACTAGACAACCTGGGAAAAATGGGCAAATTCCTAGAAATATACAATCTTCCAAAATCAATCAGGGAGAATCAGAAAACCTGAGTAGGCCAATAACAACAAATGAAATTGGAGCAGTAATTTAAACTCCCAGCAAACAAAAGTCCTGGACCAGATGAATTTACAGGTGAATTTTACCAAAGATTCACAGAAGAACTAACATCTATACTCCTCAAACTATTCCAAAAAATTCAAGAGTAAGGAATACTTCCAGGCTCTTTTTATGAAGCCAGCATTACCCTACTTCCAAAACCAGATAAAAACATTACAAAGAAAGAAAATTACAGGCCAATATCCCTGATGAACAAAGATGCTAGAATCCTCAACAAAATATTAGCAAATTGGATCCAGCAATATATTAAAAAAATAATACACCATGACCAAGTGGGATTTATTCCAGTGATACAAGGCTGGTACAATATTTGCAAATCAATAAATGTGATACATCACATAAACATCGAAAGACAAAAATCACATGATCCTATAAATAGATGCAAAAATATCATACCACAAAATCCAGCAGACTTTTTTAAATAAAAAATCTCAGTAAAGTGGGAATAGTGGGGTCAGTCCTCAACATAATAAAGGTCATATATGACAAACCTACAGTGAACGTCAGAGTCAGTGGGCAAAAACTAAAAGCATTTCCCTTAAGAACAGGAACAAGACAAAGATGTCCGCTTTCACCATTAATTCAACATAGTACTGGCAGTCCTAGCCACAGCAATCAGACAATAAGAAGAGATAAAAGGCATCCAAATTGGAAAAGAGGAAGTAATACTGTCATTACTTACAGATGACATGATATTGTACAGAGAAAACACTAAAAACTCTATCAGGAAACTACTAGACTTAATAAATGAATTCCTCAAGGTAGCAGGATATAAAATCAACACCCAGAAATTGATGGCATTTTTATATACCAAGAATGACCTCTCAGAAAAAGAAACTAAATAAACAAATCCCATTTACCATTGTAACAACAACAAAATAAGATACTTAGGAATAAACTTAACCAAGGAGGTAAAAGACTTGTACTTGGAAAACTATAGGACATTGAAAAAGAAATAGAGGAAGATACAAATAAATGGAAGCTCATACCATGATCATGGATTGGAAGAATTAACATTATTAAAATATCCATACTACCCAAAGCAATCTACAGATTCAATGCAATCCCTATTAAAATACCAATGGAACACTTCAGAGAGCTAGAACAAATACCCAAAAAATTTATATGGAACAATAAAAGATGCCAAATAGCTGCAGCCATCTTGAGAAAGAAGAACAAAGTTGCAGGGATCACAATACCAAGTATAAAAGTATAGTACAAAGCCACTGTAATCAAAATAGCCTGGTGTTGGCATAATAATAGGCATATAGATCAATGGATCAGAACAGAAACCTCAAAAATTGACCCACAACATTACATTCAATTAATATTTGACAAAGGAGGCAAGAACATACAATAGAGTAAAGATAGTCTCTTCAACAAATGGTGCTGGGAAAACTGGTCACACACATGGAAAAAGATTAAATTAGATCACCAACTTATACCATAAACAATAATAAACTCAAGATGGATAAAAGACTTAAATGTAAGGCATGAAACCATAAAAATCTTAGAGGAGAACATAGGCCGTAAAATCTCAGACATCTCACATAGCAATATGTTTACAGATACATCACCTAAGGCAAAGGAAACTAAGGAGAAAATAAACAAATGAAACTACATCAAAATAGAAAGCTTCTGCACACCAAAAAAAAAAAAAAAACAAACCACCATCAAAATGAAAAGGGAACCTACTCTACAGGAGAATATATTTGCCAATGATATATCCGATAAGGGGTTAATCTCCAAAATATATAAAGTATTCAAACATCTAAACAAAAGGATAACAAACAATCCAATTTAAAAATGGGCAGAAGATCTGAAAAGACATTTCTCCAAAGAGGACATACAAATGGCCAAGAGACATATGAAAATATGCTCAAAGTCACTAATCATCAGAGACGTGCAAATTAAAACCACAATGAGATATCTCCTCACAACTGTCAGAATGGCCATCATGAACAAATCAACAAACAATAACGGCTAGCAAGGATGTGGAGAAAAGGGAATCCTAGTACACTGCTGGTGGGAATGTAGATTAGTGTAGCCACTATGGAAAACAGTATGAGGTTTCCTCAAAAAATAAAAAATGGAACTTCCGTTTGACCCAGTGGTCCTACTATATCTTAAAAACCCCAAACACCAATCAGAAAGAATACATGCACCCCTACGTTCATAGCAGTGTTATTTATAATAGCTAAGATTTGGAAACATCCCAAGTACCCATCAGTAGGTGAATGGATAAAAAAGCTGTGGGACATTTACACCATGCAGCTGTAAAAAAAGGATATCTTACCCTTTGAGACAGCATGGAGGGACCTCAAGAGTATCATGCTAAGTGAAATAAGCCAGTTAGAGAAAGAAAGTATCACATGATCTCACTCAGATGTGGGATCTAATGAACAAAATAAACTGATGAACAAAATAGGTGCAGAGACATAGAAGCATGGAACAGACTGACAAATATCAGAAAGAAGACTGAGGTAGTGGGGTGATTGGGGAAAGATTAACTGGGTAATTTATATGCATATATGCATATCCCATGGATCCAGACAGTAGTTTGGTGAAGGCCTGGGATGTGGGGGTGAGATATATGGGGCCAATGGGGAAAAAAGGAGGAGACATCTGTAATACTTTCAACAATAAAGATAAACTTTAAAAAAAATGCTTGATAC
This sequence comes from Myotis daubentonii, assembly GCF_963259705.1. Lineage (NCBI taxonomy): Eukaryota > Metazoa > Chordata > Mammalia > Chiroptera > Vespertilionidae > Myotis > Myotis daubentonii. Next base: position 113,427,807 of record NC_081841.1, read on the forward strand.
AACATAAGAATTCCATATATATGTATGTTTTTTTAAAAAAAATCATGAGTAATTCATTCAATTGTATTATTTTAATATACTTTTATTGATTTCAGAGAGTTAAGAAGAGTGAGAGAGATAAAAAAAATTTCAGTGATGAGAGAGAATTATTGTTCAGCTGCCTCCTACACATCCCCACTTGGGATGGAGCCTGAAACCCAGGCATGTGTTCTTACTGGGAATTGAGCCATGACCTCCTGGCTTAGGGGTCGATCCCCAATCACTGAGTCATGCCAGCAGTGGGCCTTTAATATCCAAGACAATTTGAAAATGAAGTACCAAGGTAGAATAATTTATCTGATTTCAAGACTTAACTGTAAAGCTACAATAATCCTAATAGCATAATATCAGAGTAAAAAAGACATAAATAGGTGGAATAAAATAGGGAATCCAGAAATACACTAATAATTATATGAAAATTGATTTTATGAAAGTACCAAAGTAATTCACTAGAGAATAGAAAGTATTTTCAAAATCTTGAAAATATCCATCTGAAAAAAAAAATCCACCTGCAAACTTATTTTATGCCACATATATAAATTGATTTAAGATGATTAAAATATTCATAAAGGCTAAACTATAAAGCTTCTTATAGACAACACAGGAATCTATCTATCATCACAACTTGGTGGTAGACAACAATTTCTAATATAGGATAGGAAAAGCATGATACATATTGTAATATATTGGTAAATTAGACTTAATAAAAATTTTTTTAAAAACTTCTGCTCATCAAAATAAGTTACAAAAATAAATTGTGAGCCACAGACTGGAAGAAAATAGTTCAACACATAAATGTGACAAATAATTTATTTTTACTTTTTTTAAATTAAATCTTTATTGTTGAAAGTATTACATGTTTCCTTTTTTCCCCCTTTGACTCTTTCTAGCCCACCCCAAACCCTGCCCCAGGCCTTCACCACCCTATTGTTTGTGTCCATGGATTACACATACATGCATACAAGTTCTTTGATTCATCTCTTCCCACCTACCAACCCTCCCCCACCATCCCTCTGAGATTCTGCAGTCTGTTCTAAGCTTCTATGTCTTTTGGATCTATTTTGTTCAACAGTTTATTTGTTTATTTTTATTTTTATTTTTTTTTTAAAACAGGAGGCTCTGAGCGTTTGAAGAAGGCAGCATTTATTTTATTTTATTATTTTTTTTATTTTATTGATTTTTTACAGAGAGAAAGGGAGAAGGATAGAGAGTTAGAAACATCGATGATAGAGAAACATCTATCAGCTGCCTCCTGCACACTCCCCACTGGCGATGTGCCCCCAGCCAAGGTACATGCCCTTGACCGGAATCGAACCTGGGACCCTTGAGTCCGCAGGCCGACGCTCTATCCACTGAGCCAAACCGGTTAGGGCTCATCAGTTCATTTTGTTCATTAGATTCCACATATGAGTGAAATCATGTGATGTTCGTCTTTCTTTGACTGGCTTATTTCCTTTAGCATAATACTCTCCAGGGCCTTCCATGCTGTCTCAAACCATAAGAGGTCCCTCTTTTTTACTGCTTCATAGTATTTCATGCTGTAAATGAACAACAGCTTTTTAATCCACTCATCTACTGATAGCCACTTGCCTGTTTCCCAAATATAGCTATTGTAAATTGTGCTGCTATGAACATAGGAGTGCATACATTATTTCTGATTGGTGTTTCGGTTTCCTAGGATATATTCCTAGAAGTGGGATCACTGGGTCAAATGGCAGTTCCATATTTAATTTTTTTTTGAGATAAGAAAATTCCATACTGTTTTTTCATAATGGCTGCACCAGTCTGCATTCCCACCAGCAGTGTACTTGGGTTCCCTTTTCTCCACATCCTCGCCAGCACTTGTCATTTGTTGATTTATTGATGGTAACTATTCTGACAGGTGTGAGGTTATACCTCAGTGTCATTTTAATTCGCATCTCCCTGATGAGCAGTGACTTTGAGCATTTTTTCATATGTCTCTTGGCCATCTGTATGAACACTTTGGAGAAGTGTCTATTTAGGTCCTTTGCCGATTTGTAATTGGCTTTTTTCTCTTCCTTTTGTTAAGTAGTATTACTTTATATTTTTTGGATATTAACACTTTATATATTTGGATATTAACACTTCCTTTCGTTAAGTAGTATTACTTCCTTATATATTTTGGATATTAACACTTTTCCTTTGCCCTAGGTGATGTATGTGTAAATATACTGTAATGAGAGATGTCTAAGATTTTGCTGCCTATTGTTTCTTCTAGGGTTTTTATGGTTTCACAAAATACATCAGAACTTGTATGCATGTATGTGTAACCCATGGACATAAACAATAGGGTAGTGAAGGCCTGGGGCAGGGTTTGGGGTGGGCTAGGAAGGGTCAAAGGGGGAAAAAAGAAAACGTGATACTTTCAACAATAAAGATTTAATTTAAAAAAATTAAAAATAAATTATTTGTCACATTTATGTGTTGAACTATTTTCTTCCAAATACATTCTCCCATACAGTGGGCTACCTTTTCATTTTGTTGATGGTTTCTTTTGATGTGCAGAAGCTTTTTATTTTAATGTAGACCTATTTATTTTCTCCTTAGTTTCCTTTACCCTAGGAGATGTATGTGTAAGTATACTGTAATGAGAGATGTCTGAGATTTTGCTGCCTATTGTTTCTTCTAGGATTTTTATGGCTTCACAAAATACATCTAAGTATTTTACCCATTTTGAGTTTATTTTTGTGCATGGTGTAAGTTTGTGGGCTAGTTTCATTTTTTTTTTTTTTTGGCATGTATCTGTAAAATTTTCCCAACACCTTTTATTTAAGACACTGTCCTGACTCCATTGTATGCTCTTGCCTCCTTTGTCAACTACTAATTGATTGTAGTGGCTTGGGTCAATTTCTGGGGTTTCTGTTCTGTTCCATTGATCTACATGCCTGTTCCTGTACCAGTACCAGGCTGTTTCGTTTACAGTGGCTTTGTAGTATATCTTGATATCTGGCATTGTGATCCCTCCAGTTTTGTTCTTCTTTCTCAAGATTGACTATTTGTGATCTTTCTTGCTTTCATGTAAATTTTTGGAGTATTTCTTCTGGATCTGTGAAATATGCTGTTGGTATATTAATAGGTATTGAACTGAACCTGTAGATTGCTTTGGGTAGTATGGACATTTTAATGATGTTACTTCTATTAATCCATGAACACGGTATATTCTTCCACTTGTGTATATCTTCTTTCAACGTCCAGTAGTTTTTCAATGTACAAGTCTTTTACCTCCTTGTTTATGTTTATTCCTAAGTATCTTAATATTTTTGTGGCAATATACAGGAATTGTATTAGTTTCTCTTTCTGATGATTCATTATTGATGTATATACATGCCATCAATTTCTGGGTGTTAATATTGCATCCTGCTACATTGTCAAATTCATTTATGTCATTTTGTAGTTTTTTTGGTGGAGTCTTTAAGGTTTTTCTATGTCTAATATCATGTCACCTGCAAATAATGAGAGTTTTACTTCCTCCTTTCCAATTTGGTTGGCTTTTATTTCTTCTTTTTTTTTTTTTTTTATTGCTTAAAGTATTACAAAGGGTATTACATATGTATCCATTTTATCCCCCCGCCCTAGACAGTCCCCTAGCCTCCCCTATCACCCAGTGTCTTATGTCCATTGGTTATGCTTATAGGCTTTTATTTCTTCTTGTCTGATATCTGTGGCTGGGACTTCCAGTACTATGTTGAATAAGAGTGGTGAAAAATGGATGTTGGATTGTCACATCCTTTTTCTGTGTCTATTGAAATGATCATGTGGTTTTTGTCTTTCAATTTGATTATGTGATGTATCATATTTATTGATGTGCAAATATTGTACCAGCCTTGTATCCCTGAAGTAAATTCCACTTGGTCATGGTGTATGATTTTTCTAATATATCCCTGGATCTGATTTACTAATATTTTGTTGAGAATTTTAGCATGTTTGTTCATCAGGGATACTGGTTATAGTTTTCTTTCTTTGAGTATCTTTATCTGATTTTAGAATTAGGATAATGCTGGCCTCATTAAAAGAGCTTAGATATGTTCCTTTCTCTTGCATTTTTTGGAATAGTTTCAGGAGGAAATGTGGTAGTTCTTTGAATATTTGTAAAACTCTCCTGTGAAGCTATCCAGTACAGGGCTTTTGCTTGCTGGGAGTTTTCTGATTACTGCTTCTATTTTATCAGTTGTTATTGGCCTTCTCCGGTTTTCTGATTCTTCCTGATTCCATTTCTGAAAGATGTATTTTTCTAGGAACTTGTCCATTTAATCCACATTCCTGAGCTTGTTGGTATATATTTGTTCATAGTATTTTCTTACAATCCTTTGTATTTCTGTGGTGTCAGTTGTTACTTTTCTGCTTTCATTTCTGATTTTGTTTATTTGGGTCTTCTCTGTTTATTGAGTCTGACTAATGGTTCATCAATGTTGTGTATCTTTTCAAAGTACTGGCTCTTGGATTCTTTGATCTTTTCTATTGTTTTATTTTTTTTGCCTCTATGTCATTTATTTCCACTCTGATCTTTATTATTTCCTTCATTCTGCTTACTCTCGACTTTTCTTTTTGTTGTCTTTCTAATTGTTTAAGTTGTAGGGTTATATTTATTATTACTTTTTCTTGGTTTTTAAGCTAGGCCTATAGTGCTATAAACTTCCCTCTGAGGACTGCTTTTGCAGTGTCCCAGAGATTTTGGATTGCTGTTTGTTCATTTTCATTTGTTTCCAGGAAGTTTTTAATTTCTTTCTTGATCTTATTGGTAACCCATTCATTGTTAAATAGCATGCTATTTAGCCTCCACGTGTTTGAATGTTTTCAAGTGTTTTATTATAGTTGATTTCTAATTTCATTCCATTGTAGTCTGAGAAGATGCTTGATATGATTTCAATCTTCTTGAACATGTAGAGACTTATTTTGTGTCCTAACATATTTTCTATCTTTCTGAATGATCCATGTACACTTGAGAAGAATATATATTCTGCTTTGGGGATAAATGTTCTATAAATGTCAATTAAATCCATCTGATCCAGTGTGTCCAGTGTGTCATTTATAGTCACTGTTTCCTTTCTAAGTTTTTGTGTGTAAGTCAGCAGGGTGTCAAAGTCCTCTACTGTGACTCTATTGCTGTCGATCTCTCCCTTAAATTCCTCCAAAGGTTTTTATATGTTTAGGTGCTCCTATTCTGGGTATATATATATATATATGTTTACCAGGGTTATATCTTCCTATTGGATCAATCCCTTTAATATTATATAGTGTCCTTCATTGTCTTTTGTGAGGCCTTCATTTTGAAGTGTATTTTGTCAGATATGAGTATTGTAACCCCACCTTTTTTGTTTCAATTTGCATGGAAAAATTTTTCCATCCCTTCACTCTTATCCTGTGTGAGTCTTTTGTCCTGAGGTGTGTCTCTCATAGATGGCATATAATTGAATCATGTATTTGTTTTTTTTTAATTGTTTTATTGCTTAAAGTACTACAAAGAGTATTACATATGTCTCCTTTTTTCCCCGCCCTTAATAATTCCCCGGCCTCCCCTACACCCCCGGGTCTTATGTCCATTGGTTATGTTTATATGCATGCATACAAGTCCTTTGGTTGAACTCTTACCCCACCCCTCCAGCCCCTCAACCCTCCCGGGCTTTCCTGCTATAGTTTGACAGTCGGTTCGAGGCAGCTCTGCCTCTGTATCTATTTTTGTTCATAAGTTTATAATGGTCTTTATTATCCATGAGTGGGTGAGATCATGTGGTGTTTTTCCTTCATTGACTGACTTATTTCACTTAGCATAATGCTCTCAAGTTCCATCCATGCCGTTGCAAATGGTAAGAGTCCTTCTTTTTTACAGCAGCATAGTATTCCATCGTGTAGATGTACCATGGTTTTCTAATCCATTCATCTACTGATGGGCACTTAGGCTGTTTCCAGATCTTAGCTATGGTGAATTGTGCTGCTATGAACATAGGGGTGCATATATCCTTTCTGATTGGTGTTTCTTGGGATATATTCCTAGAAGTGAGATCACAGGGTCAAATGGGAGTTCCATTTTAGTTTTTTGAGGAAACTCCATACTGTCTTCCATAGTGGCTGCACCAGTCTGCATTCCCACCAGTAATACACAAGTGTTCCTTTTTCCCCACATCCTCTCCAGCACTTGTGGTTTGTTGATTTGTTGATGATAGCCATTCTGACAGGTGTGAGATGGTACCTCATTGTTGTTTTGCTTCGCATCTCTCGGATGATTAGTGACTTTGAGCAAGTTTTCGTATGTCTCTTGGCTTTCTGAATGTCCTCTTTTGAAAGGTGTCTATTTAGGTCCTTTGCCCATTTTTTGATTGGATTGTTTATCTTCCCTTTGTTAAGTTGTATGAGTTCCCTATAAATTTTGGAGATTAAGCCCTTATCAGATATAACATTGGCAAATATGTTTTCCCACACAGTGGGCTTTCTTGTTGTTTTGTTGATGGTTTCTTTTGCTGTACAGAAGCTTTTTATTTTGATGTAGTCCCATTTGTTTATTTTCTCTTTAGTTTCCAATGCCCTAGGAGCTGTAACGGTGAAGAAATTGCTTTGGTATATGTCTGAGATTTTGTTGCCTTTGGATTCTTCCAGTATTTTTATGGTTTCCCGTTATACATTTAAGTCCTTTATCCATTTTTAGTTTATTTTTGTGTATGGCGTAAGTTGGTGGTCTAGTTTCATTTTCTTGCATGTATCCATCCAATTTTCCCAACACCATTTATTGAAGAAACTATCTTGGCTCCATTGTATGTTCTTGCCTCCGTTGTCAAATATTAATTGAGCATATTGATTCAGCCAATTTCTGGGCTCTCTATTCTATTCCATTTATCTGTATGTTGGTTCTTGTGCCAGTACCAGGCAGTTTTGAGAACAGTGGCTTTGTAATACAGCTTGATATCTGGTATTGAGATCCCACCTACTTTGTTCTTTCTCAAGATCTCTGCAGCTATTCGGGGTCTTCTTTTATTCCAGATGAATTTTTGGAGAGTTCGTTCTAGGCCTGTGAAATATGCCATTGGAATTTTAATGGGAAGTGCGTTGAATTTATATATTGCTTTGGGTAGTATGAACATTTTAATGATGTTGATTCTACCAATCCAAGAACATGGTATTTTCGTCCATCTGTTTATGTCTTCCTCTATCTCATTTTTCAAAGTCCTGTAGTTTTCTGAGTAGAGGTCTTTTACCTCCTTAGTTAAGTTTATTCATAGGTGTCTTAATTTTTTTGGTGCGAGGGTAAATGGGATTGTCTTTTTAGTCTCTCTTTCTGTAAGTTCACTATTGGTATATAGAAATGCCATAGATTTCTTGGCATTAATTTTGTATCCTGCTACATTGCTGAATTCATTTATTAAGTCTCATAGTTTTTTGATGCAGTCTTTAGGTTTTTTATGTATAATATCATTTCACATGCAAATAAGGACAGTTTTACTTATTCTTTTCCAATTTCGATGCCTTTTATTTCTTCTTCTTGTCTAATTGAAATGACTAATACTTCCAGTACTATGTCGAACAGGAGGGGTGAGAGTGGGCATCCCTGTGTTGTTCCTGTTCTTAGGGGAAATGGTGTTAGTTTTTGTCCATTGAGTATGATGTTGCCTGTGGATTTGTCATATGTGGCTTTTTTATGTTGAGGTATGATCCTTCTATTCCTACCTTGCTGAGAGTTTTTATCAAAAATGGGTGTTAGATTTTGTCAAATGCTTTTTCTGCATCAATTGATATGACTATGTGATTTTTTATCTCTCAATTTGTTTATGTGATGTATCACGTTTATTGTTTTGCGGATATTGTACCATCCTTGCATCCCTGGGATAAATCCTACTTGGTCATGGTGTATGATCTTTCTGATGTACTGCTGGATCTGATTTGCTAAGATTTTGTTGAGGATTTTGGCATCTATGTTCATTAGGGATATTGGCCTGTAATTCTCTTTCATTGTGTTTTCTTTGCCTGGTTTTGGTATTAGGGTGATGCTGGCTTCACAGAATGAGCTTGGAAGTGTGCCTTCCTCTTGAATGTTTTGTAGTAGTTTGAGGAGGATAGGTTTTAGTTCTTCCTTGAATGTTTGGTAAAACGCCCCTGTGGAGCCGTCTGGTCCTGGGCTTTTGTTTGCTGGGAGCTTTTTTGATGACTGCTTCAATTTCTTCCATAGTTATTGGCCTGTTGAGATTTTTAGATTTATCCTGATTGAGTTTTGGAAAGTTTCATTTTTCTAGAAATATGTCTATTTCCTCCAGGTTGTCTAATTTGTTGGAGTAGAGTTGTCCATAGTACTGTTTAACAATCATTTGTATTTCAGAGGGGTCTGTTGTTATTTCGCCTCTATCATTTCTGATTTTGTTTATTTGGGTCCTCTCTCTTTGCTTCTTGGTGAGCCTGGCTAGAGGTTCATCAATCTTGTTTATCCTTTCAAAGAACAAGCTCTTGGTTTCATTGATTTTATGTGTTTTTTTGGCCTCTATGTCATTTATTTTTGCTCTAATCTTTATTATCTCCTTCCTTCTGCTCACTCTGGGCTTTTCTTGTTGCTCTCTTTCTAATTCTTTGAGTTGTAGAGTTAGATGATTTACTATCATTTTTTCTTGTTTTTTGAGATAGGCCTGTAGAGCTATAAACTTCCCTCTCAGGATTGCTTTCATTGTGTCCCATAGTTTTTGGATTGTTGTGTTTTCATTGTCATTAGTTTCCAGGATGTTTTGAATTTCTTCTTTGATTTCATTGGTAACCCAATCAATATTTAATAACATGCTATTCAGCTTCCAAGTTTTTGAGTTTTTGGGTTGTTTTTATTGTAGTTTATTTCTAATATTATACCATCGTGGTCTGAGAAGATGCTTGGTATGATTTCAATCTTCTTGAATTTGGGAATACTTTGTTTGTCACCCAATATGTGGTCTATTTTGGAATATGTCCCATGAGCCCTTGAGAAGAATGTGTATTCTGTGGCTTTGAAGTAAAGTGTTCTGAAGATGTCAATTAAGTCCATCTGATCTAGTGAGTCATTTAGGATTGCTGTTTCTTTGCTGATTTTTTGTCTAGAGGATTTATCCAGTGATGTCAGTGGTGTATTAAAGTCCCCTACTATGATTGTATTGTTGTCGATCTCTCCTTTGGTATCTTCCAGGAGTATTTTTATGGATTTGGGTGCTCCTGCATTGGGTGCATATATGTTTATTAGGGTTATATCTTCTTGTTGTATTGATCCCTTTAGTATTATGAAGTGGCCTTCCTTATCTCTTGTTATGGCCTTCACTTTGAGGTCTATTTTGTCCAATATAAATATTACTACCCCAGCTTTTTTTTCATTTCTATTTGCCTGAAAGATATTTTTCCATCCCTTCACTTTCAGTCTGTGTGAGTCCATTATTCTGAGGTGGTTCTCTTGTAGACAGCAAATGTATGGGTCATGTTTTTTTTTTTTTTATCCATTCAGCACTCGATGTCTTTTGGTTGGAGCATTTAGTCCGTTTACATTTAAAGTTATTATTGAAAGGTACTTGTTTGTAGCCATTTCTTTTTTTGTGTAGCTGTTTTCTTTCTGAGCTTTTTATTTCTTCTTTTTACACCAGTCCCTTTAGCATTTCTTGCATTGCTGGCTTGGTGGTGATAAACTCCCTTAGCCTTTATTTGTCTGTGAAGCTTCTTATTTCCTCTTCAGTTTTGCATGATAGCCTTGCTGCATAGAGTATTCTTGGATTCAGTTCTTTGCTTTGCATCACTTTGTAAATTTGCTTCCATTCTTTTCTGGCCTGATGTGTTTCTGTTGAGAAATCATTTGATAATCTAATGGCAGATCCCTTGAATGTAACTTTCCATCTCTCTCTTGCAGCCTTTAAGATTCTCTCTTTGTCCTGAACATTTGCCATGGTAATTATGATGTGTCTTGGTGTGGGTCTTTTCGGGTTCACCTGGTGTGGGACTCTCTGGGCTTGTTTGATTTTTTTCTTCTCCACCTCTGGGAAGTTTTCTGACATTATTTCTTCAAATAGGTTTTCTAACCCTTGTTCCTCTTTCTCTTGTTCTGGCACCCCTATTATTCGAGTGTTGTTTTGTTTCATGTTGTCCAATAGCTCCCTTAGGCTCTCCTCCTGTCTTTTCATTTTTTTCTCCAATTGCAGTTCAGTTTGGGTGTGTTTTGCTTCCCTGTTTTCTAATTCACTAATTTGGTCCTCCACTCCTCCTAGTCTACTGTTGAAACTTTCAATGGTGTTTTTTATTGCAGCTACATCACTCTTCATTTCTTCTTGGTTCTTACATAATTTATTGATTTTTTTCATCCGTTTCTACTTGATTCTTGCATAGTTGTTGATTTTTTCCTCCATCCCGTTTATGCATTCTAGGACCCTTAATCTGAATTCTTTTTCTGTCATGCTGAATGCCACTGTTTCTCTTAGCTGCTTTTCTGGCGAGTCCTCCTTTTCTTTCCTTTGGGGGTTTCTTTGTCTACCCATGTTGGATCTCACTGACATATCTAGATGTTGAGTTGTTCAGGGGCTGCTCCTTGGGTGGCAGTGGCTCCTCGGGCTGCGGTTGCTCCTTGGGTGGTTGTGGTAGCAGCTGCTCCTCGGTTGGTAGCAGCTCCTCTGGTGGGTGCTGTTCACAGTTGTGGTGGCTCCTCTGGCTGGTGGGGGGAGGCTTCACACATAGCTGCTGTTCCTCAGACAGAGGGTGTGCTGATCACGAGGCTGCTGTTCCTTGGATGGGGGCGGGCTACACAAGCAGCTGCTACTCCTCCGAATTGTTACTTTTAATCTCTTAAACAGCCTCAGGTCAATGTGTTTTCCAATAGGGTGTGTCAACTGTCTTCCCCCCAGGCAAGGCAGATGTTTATACCCCCAGGCAAGGCAGATGTCTATGTGGCTGTGTGAGGGAATGACTGAGCCGAGGAGACTTGGGGTGTCTGCCTTCTGACCTCTGTCCCTCAAGTCCCCAGTGCTGGCTTCTGCTCTCACAGCTCCAGTCCACTTCACTCTCCCTCTGCCAGAGCACAAGGTGGGTGGCTCCACAGGAATGTTAGTGCCTTGCCCTATAAGAGGGTGCCTGAACTTTCAGCTGCCGCTCCCTGGCAGACAGCACCCCACTGCTTTTCACAGCTTGATGCTATGTGGATACCTTTCTCAGTTTGGTGCTCTCTGCTGGGGAGCCCAGCTCCGGGATTAGATCCCAGAATTCTCAGTGGCACCTCGCCCCCCTCCACCGCCGGCTGAGATATCTCTCTGGGACTTCAGTTCCCCTCTGTGGGTCACGTCTCTGCCCCTCCTACCAGTCTCTATGCCAGCTCCACCTCCGGTCCTGGGTATCAGGGTTCTCTCCTGTGAGTTTTCTGTTGATTATTCAGGAAGCCTTCTCATATTTCAGTTGTAAATCCAGCTTGTTCCTGGGAGCATGACCATGCAGCATCCTCCTACTCTGCCACCATTTTTAATCTCTGAATCATGTATTTGTATCCATTCAGTAACCCTATGTCTTTTGCTTGGAGCATTTAATCTATTTACATATAAGTTTATTATTGTTAGGTACTTATTTATTGCCATTTTAATTCTTTATGCCTATTTTTCTCTATTTCTTCTCATTATAGCATGCCCTTCAGTATTTCTTGCAGTGTTGGTTTGGTGATGATAAGCTCTTTTAGCCTTTTTTTCTGGGAAGCTCTTTAATTCACCATCTATTTTTTTTTTTAATGATAGCCTTGCAGGCTATAATAATCTTGGTTTCTGATTCTTGCTTTTCATTACCTTGAGTACTTCATGTCATTCCCTTCTGACCTGTTGAGTTTCTGATAAGAAATCAGCTGAAAGCCTTATGGAAGTTCCTTTGTAGTAACAGATTGCTTTTCTCTTGTTGCCTTTAAGATTCTTTGTCTTTAATTTTTGGAATTTTAATTATTATGTCCCTGGGCATGTGCCTGTTTGGGTTGTTCTTGCTTAGGACTCTCTGTGCCTCCAGAACTTGTGTGACTTCTTCCTTCAGCAGTTTTCTTTCATTATTTCTTTAAACACATTCTCCATACCTTGATCACTTTCTTCTCCTTCTGGCACTCGTATTATGCAAATATTGTTACATTTCATGTTGGCCCTCAACTCCCTTAAACTGTCTTCTTGTGTTATAATTGTTTTTTGTTGTTGTTGCTCTCTGATTGATTTTTCCTACCCTGTCTTCTAATTCACTGATCCAATCCTTGGCTTCCCCTAATCTGCTATGTATTCCTTCCAATGTGTTCTTTATTATTGCTATGTCACTTTTAGTTCTGACTGGTCTTTTTGTATAGTTAGTCTGTCTTTTCTCATGCTGTTGAGCATTTTTGCCACCATTATTCTGAAATCTACATCTAATAAATTTCTTATATCAATTTCATTTATCTCTTCTGGAGAATTCTCTTGTTCTTTCACTTGGAAGTTGATTCTTTTGTCTCCCCATTTTGGTTGCCTGTTTGGATTTTTGTTATGTATTAGGTAGATCTGCTATGACTCCCAATCTCTATTGCATGATAATGTCAGACACTATCCTGTTTCTGACTGGCCCTAGGCACCCTGTTTGGAGCTAACAGCAATCAACAGGTTGTGGCTCCCTCTGCTGGGGCTGGGTGCCTTTGAAAAGGACCAAGATGTGCACCAGACTCTGTTTTTACTAGACCCCGGCCCAGAAGGAGATCATGCAAAGACTCAAAGCTTCCAGAGATCCACCTCTGCCTGCAATCCAATTGACATTCAGTCTTGATTTGCCTCAGGCTATTGACCACAGGGTGAGATTAGAGGTCTTCCAACAGGGTGGGCAAACTGTGGGGGAAAAGTCCATGGAGAAAGATGCCCTCTGCAGCTTGAGGGAAGGACTCAGCATAGGAAATCTGAGTGGCTATGCTCCAAGCTCCAACCCCTGGGCCCCCAATCCTCACACAGCTCTAGTCCACTCTGCCCTCCCTTTGTCAGAGCCAAAAGTGAGTGGCTGCACACAAAATTTTTTGTGCTGGCCCCTTAAGATGGTATCTGCATTTTAAGCCATCTCTGGCAGCCAGCCACCCTGCTGCTTTTCACAGCATGGTGTTACATGGGCATCTTTCTCAGTTCTGGTGCTCTGGACTGGGGAGTCTAGCTTGGGATTTAGACCCCAGAGTTCTCAGTGGGAACCCTTGCCACTGAGATATCCCTCTGCACCTTCAGCTGCTGTCTATGGGAGCCCAGCCAGCCCTTTTGTGACTCTGTACTTCCTACCAGTCTCTATGCGGTCTCCACTTTCCATCTTTGGTTATCAGTGTTCTATTAACTAGTCTTCAGTTGATTTTTCAGAGTGATTTTTCTGTACTATATTTTAGTTGTATTTTCAGTTTGGTCCCAGAAGAATGTCAGTGTAACATCCCTTTACTCCGCTGCCATTTTTAAGACCTCTGTCCAGAAGATATTTTTCCATGATTTTTAGGACAGTCTGACAATGGATTTAAATCCAGAAAATTGAAGAGCTCCTAGAACTCAATTAAACAAAAGAAAAAAGACACAAGTAACCAAATACTTTTTGATGAGCAAAACACTTGAATAAATTTTCCATAAAATAAGATACACAAATGGCCAAAAGCACATAAAAAGGTGTCATCAGGGAAATTCAAATTTAAAATCACAATTAGATCATATTCCACAACCACTAAATGAAGGAAGATGAAAAAGACAAATAATACCAAATATTTGTGAGGACATGGTATAATTGGCATTCAAAATTGCTGGTGGGAGAGCCAATGGTGTTACTCTTTTGAAAATTGCCTTGGAAGTCTTCTAAAAACAGAAACATCCATCCATCCCTATGACATGAAATTTAATTTCTATGTACCTGGTATGTAGTTAAGAGAAATGGAAATCTAGGTTCACAAAACATATATAAAAGGATTGTTCACAGTATTAGACAAAAACCCAGAGAATAAATAACCACAATATGATATGTTGACATATTGAAATGCTCAACAATAAGAAGGAACAAACTACTGATACATACACATTAATGAATCTCACATTTGCTGAGTGAAAGTAGCCAGACATAGGTGTATATTTTAATGATTCTATTTATATGAAATTCTAGAACAAACAAACCAAATAATGGTAATAGAAGTCAGAGCAGTGGTTACCTCTTGTGGGTGGTAAAGAATAGACCAGGAAAAAGTGCAAAGTGGTTTAAAATGTAGGTTACTCACAGTTCCCAAGAGGAGAGGGCACTTCATGTATTGAGTGCCATAGTGTACCTCTCCTCTTATGAATAACAAACCATCTCTACAAAACTCAACAAACCATATACTCAAACACAACCTATCTCTTACAAACACTAACTTAATATTATAATGCCTATTAAATGTAACTCTTTATCCTAAATTCTCTAATATTACAAAGACTATGAAGGGTATTAGCAAATATTATGAATCTAACCTTGTTCATTGCTTCTCAAATCTTTCTGGTTCTAACATCTAGGTTAGGAACCTGAGACTAGGGCAGGGCTGGGGAATATGCACTGTGAAATACATAAGCAAAATTTCATCCTTTTGGGCATAACCCAAAGTGCCCTCTTGTGACCAGAATTTCATTCAAGTCTTATGTATTAGCTAAAAATATGTATATGTCAACACATGGTCTGATAGAAGATATTTGCAATATAAATATTTCTCAAAGTGCTAGTAACCAGAATACATAATGAACTTATAAGTCAATAAGAAAAAAAGGCATAAAACCCTAATAAAAAAATTGAACAAAGAATGAACACAACCAAAGGTAAAGAAAAACTATACACTTATATTTCATTATATGTTAATTTCATTGTATGTTAATAATGCCACATTTTTTTAAAAATCAACAACTAACAAACAGAAAACAGAAGAAAACAATTAAGAGAAACTATTTATGAAAGTTTTTGAAGAACATTAACATTGCCTCAGAAAAGTAGGATAACAGGCTGCAAGGGTTCCACCTGTCCCTATCTTTTTCTTTTTCCTTTGTGTATAGAAGCAGCAATAGGCAACAACAGATCAAGGGATGTGTTTTGATGTTGTCATCTACCACAGAAGTTATCTTGGTTATGACCTAATTCACACAAGTCAGGAAAAGAACAAATCTGGTTTCAGTCTTCCTCAGTTAACAGTGATTTCAAGAAGCTGAAAGAGACCTGAAAGTAAAGCTTGGTCTAAACCAGGGGTGGGCAAACTTTTTGACTGGAGGGCCACAATGGGTTCTTAAACTGGACCGGAGGGCCGGAACAAAAGCATGGATGGAGTGTTTGTGTGAACTAATATAAATTCAAAGTAAACATCATTACATAAAAGGGTACGGTCTCTTTTTTTATTTTAGTTTTATTCATTTCAAATGGGCCGGATCCAGCCCGCGGGCCGTAGTTTGCCCACGGCTGGTCTAAACTAAGTCCTTGGGTCTCTCATATGTACAAATATGTCTCAAGAACTCAGAGAGAAGGGTTTCTTGGCAACATATAACTTAGAACTCTCTGAAAATTTCTTGTTCTACCTTCCTTAAATTTCTAAGACTTGACCAATCCTGGAAAAACCTTTGTTTGTGAGAAACTATCACACAGCTCATTTTCACTTCTTTTCAAGTGAGTAGACATCCTAAAAATTATTAAGCCACCATCACTTGGACTTATAGCCACACAAACAAAAATAATGGCATCACTTTGAAAAGCATGTACCTTACCAAGATAGACATAAATATTTATGTTTTTAAAACTTATAATTAAAGGGATTTCACCAAGAATATTAGAATTAGGTAGCTAATTTTTATTAAGTGGTTCTGAAAGGAAACAAAAATGTTAGGAATGTTTTAAAAAGAAATTCCCAAATGCAAATATTCAAAACTATTTACTGGGGCTATTACTTCCTTATCATTAGCAAACATAATGCTACCCTATGGTATTTAAAACAGAGCAAAATGAAACAAAAAAGACAAAACCATATGTAAAGCAGCTGATTGGGAGGAGGAGAATAAGAAAGGGAAATAGACTAGAAACATCTATTTGAAGATTCGGGAGAGAAACCAAGATGGCAGCATAGGTAAACACCAGAGATTGCTGCTTCGCACAACCACTTCAAAAATACAACTAAAAGACAGAACAGACATCACCCAGAACCACAGGAAGGCTGGCTGAGTGGAAATTCTACAACTAGAAGGAAAGAGAAAACCATACCGAGACTCAGAGGAGGTGCGGTATGGGAGTAAAATACTAAGGTGTGGAGTGCATGTGGAGTGGGCTGGCGGCTGAGGGCACGGTTGTCGTTTTCAATTGGGAGGGAGTCTCAGGCTCTGAGCTCAAGTTCCAGGTGAATCTCTAGGGACTCAGACTCATACGGGGGAAGCGGGACTGTCTGGCATCGGTCAGAACCCTAGGGCAGCTTTCTCTCCGAGGGGCTTGCAGTGATTACCAGGACACTGAGAAGCAGAGCCTCTGAGGGCAAGACTGAGAGAAGCCATGACTGCTAGCCCCGCCCTGTTGATCCCGTGGGACCCGCCCCGCCCAAGCCCTGCAGGGAGACTTTTGCTGGATAGCTACAGGCAAAGGCTAGATTAGCACCTCCCTAGAGATCCAGGAGCCAGGAAGCCCAGAGGTCACAGTGGGACCATCCAGTTTGAAGCTCCATGGAACCATAAAAGACACACTCAGGGGGCAGACTCAGTGAGTACCAAAGCCCCATTGAAGCAAGTCTAGCCCCAGAGGGGTGTCTCCAGCACAGAAGTTCTCCCACTGCAGACACAGCTGATTCTCACAGTCAATTGGCCTGGAGGTCAATTCCTCACAGTGATAACTACAACAATCAAGGCTTAATTACAACAAGGCTATGCACAAAGCCCACAAGGAGGTGCACCAAGAGTGTCTACCTCAGATAATTGGGACACTTAGCACAGAAAGCCACTCTATCGACACAGCGAAGCATAAAACATGCCGAGACAAAGAAACAGGACACAAACAACAGAAATGGAGGAAAGCAAACTGCTGGATATAGAGTTCAAAACCACACTTTTAAGGTCTTTAAAGAACTGTCTAGAAGTCGCCGATAAATTTAATAAGGCCCTCAAAAAGACTGGTGAGGCCGCCGATAAATGTAGTGAGATCTTCAAGAAATCTAGTGAAACCCTCAATGTTATGATAAAGAACCAACTAGAAATTAAGCATACACTGACTGAAATAAAGAATATACATACTCCCAACAGCAGACCAGAGGAGCACAAGAATCAAGTCAAAGATTTGAAATACGAAGAAGCAAAAACACCCAACCAGAAAAGCAAAATGAAAAAAGAATCCAAAAATACGAAGATAGTGTAAGGAGCCTCTGGGACAGCTTCAAGCGTACCAACATCCGAATTATAGGGGTGCCAGAAGAAGAGAGAGAGCAAGATATTGAAAACCTGTTTGAATAAATAATGACAGAAAACTTCCCCTACCTGGTGAAAGAAATAGACTTACAAGTCCAGGAAGCGCAGAGAACCCCAAACAAAAGGAATCCAAAGAGGACCACACCAAGACACATCATAATTAAAATGCCAAGAGCAAAAGACAAAGAAAGAATCCTAAAAGTAGCAAGAGAAAGAAAATCAGTTACCTACAAGGGAGTACCCATACAACTGTCAGCTGATCTCTCAACAGAAACTTTGCAGGCCAGAAGGGAGTGGCAAGAAATATTCAAAGTGATGAATACCAAGAACCTACAACCAAGACTGCTTTATCCAGCAAAGCTATCATTCAGAAGTGAAGGCCAGATAAAGAGCTTCACAGATAAGGAAAAGCTAAAGGAGTTCATCACCACCAAACCAGTATTATATGAAATGCTGAAAGGTATCCTTTAAGAAGAGGAGGAAGAAGAAAAAGGTAAAGATACAAATTATGAACAATAAATATGCATCTATCAACAAGTGAATCTAAAAATCAAGTGAATAAATAATCTGTTGAACAGTATGAACTGGTGACTGTAATAGAATCAGGGACATAGAAAGGGAATGGACTGACTATTCTTGGGGGGGAAAGGTATGTGGGGGGTGAGGGAAGAGATTAGACAATAATCATGCACCTCTGGATTAGGACAGTGGGTGGGGAGTGAGGGCAGAGGGTGGGGTGGGAACGGGGTGGAGGGGAGTTATGGTGGGAAAAAAGAGGAACCAATGTAATAATCTGAACAATAAAGATTTAATTAAAAAAAAAGATTCATGGGTGTAATCAGAAGGGTTAAGAGGAGGAAAAGGCAAAAAAAAAAAAAATCATGGATGGATTGTTTACTTTCTGGTATCTCTTAAGCAAATTCCTAAAGGGAAAGAGAACTTTTCTTTTAGAGAAACAAAAATTTCTAGCCCTTTAAATAATGCCACAGGGGTGGACATCCCCCAAAATGTCAGTTTATAGTTTGCTAAATGAATGGTTCTCCAATTTTAGTTTTCACCAGCCATTAATATTAAAAAATAAAAACAACACAGAACTGTAAAGGAACCAATAAAGGATTGCCAACATTAGATATGAACATGAAAAATAATGAAAAAAGGTACTATCTCCCAATATCATTATGTTGTAACCATTAACTAAAATCACAACAATTTTAATACCAAGTAAAGTATGGAAAACACAATCATGGTATATGATTGTAAGTTATATAATTTTAAAAATACTCATTGCACTGTTTTTTTCTCATTTCACTGCAGATCATTGAACTCTATAGGATAGCACTGGCCAGCAAGGCTTAAGTCTTTATTTACTTGGCCAAGGCATAGGACATGTGAATGAAGGCCTTTTGGAATAGACTAATCCATCCCCCAGTTCAATTTATCCAGCTCAAAACCCCACCATCTTCCCACTAATCTTCAGCAGATAATGGAAGCCATTTGGCAAAACTTGCTCAATCTAACCCCCATCAAAGATTCATCTTTATCCACACTTAGTTTTAGCTCCTTCCCTATATTTTCCATAGAAAAGGTTTCTTCCAATTGGTTCCTTAGCCTTCTGACTCCTCATGAATGCTAAATCCATCATCAACCCCCTTATTAAGTATAGGGGATTAAAATTCTTTGGCATTCTTCCCACTGAGAGGTGGGATCTATATACCCTTCCCTTACATCTGGCTCTGTGACTGCTTTGACCAATTGCATAGGTAGAAGGGGCACTGGTCCAGCTTCATCTTCATTTCTCTTGGAACAATCTCTCTAGGAGCCCTGGGCTGCTGACGAATCTTCAGTTGATGGCCCTGGTAATGTCTTGGACTCTTCTGACTAGACCACCCACAAGCTAAATACTAACAAGTGACCCCAGTTAATGTCATGTAGGCAGAATTGCCTGGCTGAGCCTTGCTCAAATTGTTAACCCATAAAACCGTGTATCAAACCAATAAATTCTGGTTTCTTTTTTTTTATGTACCCTTAGATAACCAGAACATGACCTCTTTCTCTCTTCCAGCTATTTTCTTTTGGAATATAAATATATTAAAGTCTGGCCCAGACTTTTCCAAATTTCCCATTTTACCCTAAATCTCCTTTTATATGCCATTCACATTTCATTTTATCTTTCATCTATGCTCTGACTTTCATTCTCCATCTTTTTGTAATGATGCTTCTTCCCTAACCATGCTGTCAGTGTAGGTAGCTAGTTATTGATATAAGGGAGGTAGCTAGTTATTAATATAAGGAAGAAAGCAAAAGGGAACTAAATCTTAATAAACTGGGAAGCTGAAGCAGCTAGCAGGACAGCATTCCATTAGGTGTACTAGTTCACACACTCTAGGGAACTAGAAATGGACGGGAAAACCTTGCCAGGGTGCTAAAAGCCCAGTACCAGAGAGGGGGGAAGAAATTCCTCTGCTGGGCACATGCGCAATAGAAACGAGATGATGTAATTGAACTTTTGGACACGCTCAATGAGAATCAGGATGATGAAACAGAGGGACAGGGACTAGCCTGGGAAAAACTAGAAAGGTAATCCAGTTGGATAAAAGGCATAGAATTTGCTGGGATGAGGCCTGGGAAAAATTAAAAATTGGAGTAGGATAGTTTGAGTGGTTCTTTGTTCTTTACCTGAACCAAGAAGACATATGGAGGATTAACAGGTGCTTGTGCCAGTGCTTTAGTGCCTGCCTACCCTCCACTTCACTGAGGGTGTATGAATTCCCCTTAATTCACGAAATCTTGCCATCAGGTTTACACTTCTCCACCCATGTGCCTTTGAAATTCTTTTCTCAGGACAAATAGTGAATTATCACTTCTGACCTTATTTGAACTCTGTGTCATGTGATATTCCTGAACACTCAATACTTTAGGAAACTCCTCCTCTGGTCTCAATACCTCTCCCTCTTGTTTTTCTTCTTATCTTCCTAGTAACTCCCCTTACCTTGATCTCTTCTTGGCTGCCTATGCCTTAAATATTGAGCTTTTCCCCAAGGTTCTCTTCTCTTTGTGTCTCCTTCCTATATGTTATTCAAAGTCATATCCATCCTACATTCACACTTCAAATAGATGCTGTATGTATCCTGAGAATTTAAGTCTATATTTCTAGCCTAGACCTTTCTCTAGAAGCTAAGGGCCAATTCCTTACTTGATAGCTACCTCCATTTAAACCCAGAGATTTAAATGCAAAAGCAAAAAATCACCTCTAACAGTCAGACTGCCATTCCACTGTGCTTCCTAGTCAGTCAATGGTTCCACCATCTACTTGAAAGTTACACTTGACTCCTCCTTCAACCATGTTCATATTGATTCTACCAACTTAATGTATCTAAAGTTGGCTTATTCCTCACTATCCCATTTCTAACACCATAGCCAGGATTATACCATTTCTTATTACAGACTCTTCTGGCCTCCAGACTTAATTCACTCTCAAACATCCTGGTAAAATATTCATCCTATGGTACAAATCTTATCATACACCCCACTCCTTTGCTAAAATCCTTTAGTGCCTCCCCAGTAGCTCAGGTTAACTTCAAATTCCTTAACATCTCACACCCAATCCTTACCTACACCTCTAATCTCTTGGCTCTTTCCACTTGTGTCATTATAGTTAACTATATGAAAATACTTGCAGTTTCATAAATTCACTATATAGTCTCATACTACCAGCCTCTGCACCTGATACTCTCCCACATAAAAGTCCTCCCTTATTTCTAAACCAAATTAATAGTAGCCTTTGGTTGAAAGCTCAATTCAGCTCTCATCTTCTCAAGAAAACTCTTCTTGCCCCCTTATTCTGTCATACGTAACTTTCCTATGTGTTTCCTATGTGTTCCTCTCTATGATAGCATGTGTTAAAACATAGAGTTCTACTTAATAGCTGCGTATATATAAGTCTGTCTGAACACTAGACTATGATCTCCTTGAAGGCAAGGATTTATTTTTTTATCTGAGTTCTCCAGTCATATTATGGCACACAGTAGATATTCATAACTACTTATTGAATAATCAACTGAATGAATGAGTGGTATGTATTTAGTTTTCAGATTTGCTAGTTTCACATAGACTTTTAACAATATTACAAAAAATTTTAAAATTCATGAAAGTATTTCATCCTAAAGGGAATAATGCTAAAAGGGCTATATCAAAATTCACCTTCTCAGCTTTTCCTTGCTTGAATGAAGAACAGAAATCTTTTTGCTTGTTTCAAAATCAGAAAATGGCGCCTTTAATTCAAGCCCAATGTCCTTTCTTAGAGACTCAGAGCTAGAAACAAGAGAAAATCATACTATATATTTAAGAGGAAAATTGTTCAGGCAATATTAAATAATAAGCACCAATACACTAATCAAAGGGTGTTTATCTAAATATCTTGTTTCATACAAAATTGCAGTAAATATCAAAGCATGTCACCTTACATATTTGGTGCAGAATATTTTATTTCAAAAGAATTTATTATCAAGATCATAAATTCAATGATTTATCAATATTCTAAAATACACAGATAAAGAATAACAGATACAAGCAGGATTACAATAATCTGACCTCACTGCTTACAACTATCCCAAATTATAAAATTGTATCTAAAGGTGCATTACAATGCTTCTCTGTCTGCATTGATCAGACCATCAGACCTCAGAGGGAAGGTAGGAGAGGGTGGGTGTAAGGGGGAGAGAGCAACCAAAGGACTTGTATGCATGCATATAAGCCTAATCGATGGACACAGATTCCAGGGGGGGTGAGGGCATGATTGGGGGGGGGGCGGTGCTGGGGGAGCAATGGGGGGATAAGGACACACATATAATACCTTAATCAATAAAGAAAAATGGATTAGAGGGTCAAGATATACTATTCCAACTTGATCAGCAAGGTCTGGTTCCAACTGCCCAGGTAGAGTGGCTCAGTTGGTTGAGCGTTGTCCTGTGCATTGAAAGGTTGCCAGTTCAATTCCTGGCCAGGGCACATACCTGGGTTGCGGGTTTGATCCCTGGTCAGGGCATGTACAGAAGGCAAGAGATCAATGTTTCTTTCTCATCTCATCTCTCTCTCTCTGCCCCCCTCTTTCCTCTCTCTAAGCTTGTCCTCAGATGAGGAAAAAATAATAGAAAAATAAAAATTTGTCAACTAATGGGCATTTTCTAGCTCTACCATTTTTCTAGAACTTCTTCAAGCATTTTAATTAACTAATTTGATTGATTTTTATGAAATTTTCCTAAGAAACTTACAAACTAATATTAGTTCCTTTATCCCAAGAGATATAACTTGATTTGAAAATTTACTTGTATTTTTAGTAGGATTCTTAGGAAGAACAAAGATTCAAGATGAGTGAGGCTCAAAAAGCAGTTGCAAATAATGTAAGAAAATCACAAAGCCTTCCAAAACCTTTCCCAACCTCATATCCCAAATAAGGCTTAATACAGTAAATTTCTTTGAGGTTAAAATGTTAAATAAGATCAAGAAAGCTGTTATCTCTGCATTACTTAAGTGATGGCATCTTTGGCTTCACCACATTTATTGGTTGCCAAGTCTCTTCCTTGTTCAAAATAGTAAATGGCCACATTTCTACAAATAGTGGATTGTCATGTTCTACAAATTCTGGAAGTGATGACTCAAAACTTCCATCATCATCACCCATGTCCTCAGAAAGTATGTCCATTGTTTGTAGCCCTATGCTATAAGGATACATCAAAATTCACTTCTCAGCTTTTCCTAGTTTGAATGAACCTCCTGGAGAATCAACTTAAATTGAAAGGAAAAAATTCACAAAAACTGAATTTTTATAAGCATAATACAATGCTAACATTAGAAGCACCAGTTAAACTGCCTATAAACTGCAGATTTGAATACCAGTTCTAATATCTCTCAGATGGAGGAACAGAAGCAGAGAGAGTAAACTTTTTAAGTGTTCTTTTCAATAATTGGGCATATAGGTTAATTAATTCAAAAAAGACACCAGGGAGATTAGTAAGTGGGTAACAGCTGAGGCTGCTCTTCTTTGTTTAATTATTGGGGTTTATGTAAAATTTTTGTTTGAAGATAAGCTTCTACTGTTTTAAAAAAGTTTGAACACCACTACTGTTATTTAGTTTTGATTAGTGATCATCCAGACTCTACTTTAACACATCCAATCATGGGGAACTTACTACCTTATAATTCATCTGGCTCCCCTATAGTCAACTATGATTGTTATGAAATAATTCCTTATATTTAGCTGAATACTCTGTAATGTGTACCTATAGTCCCAGCTCAGGATTCTGAAATATAGAAAAAATTGCATCCCTACTCCATAAACTAGCCTCTTCTATCTTTTGCATCATCCCCAGCACAGTAAGTTCTCGATAAATTTTAAATAAAATGTATACAGTAAAAACTGCTACTTTGAAAAAGTGAAAAAAAAACTAACCAAGAAAATAGATCGGTAGAAAAACATCCCAGCTGTTCACTACAGGACTTCTGCCGGGGAAATCCAGATTGTTCAGGTTTCATAGAACTTTCATTCTTAACTGGAAGTTTTAAAAGGGGGACCACTTTAATTCTAAAATCACACATACACATCATAATCAATAGCAGTTGTCACTTTTTACTCAATAGATTTTACAAAGCAGTATTTTTAAAAACAGAAAGCAATTTATCAACTTCAATGATGAATCATGAATCCACTCAGGTTAGAAAGCAAAATCAAAGCACTACATACAGTTTACCCCCAGGACATTCTCTTATAACCAGATTCTAGAAATTTAGAAATACATTTGTTTGAAACACATTCAACTGAATTTACTTTCTACGTTTTTATTTATAGATGAATGGCAGAGATAGAAAATATGTATGAGTCTTCAGTAAGCAGCTACGTTGTCAAAATATGGCATCTGATATTTTTATTGTGTGTGTTTTTTATGTTTTTTGTTTTGTTTTGTTTTGCTTTGTTTTTGCAACTGCTCATTCTCAGAGCAAAGATGAGAAAACTGGAAGCAGATGTAGTTAAGACCAATAGAAAGGGTGCTAGACAGGTGGTGATGAGCAGCTGCTCTATTTCTACTGAGAATCATATAAGAATAGGCTGCAGAAAGATCTTCATTCACTACGATAAGCCATTCCAGGAAGAACTCTGAAACTGTAGGGGCTGGGAGCCACTGGAATGTTACAAAACAGACTCACTAATCTTCCCTGAATATTAATAAAGAACATTAAAAAAGAAGGGTGTATTGAATCTTATATCATCTGAAGTATGAGCTTATACAGGACAATCTGAGTCTGTCAGACTCATTTTAAGAAAAATATTACCTTAATTTTAAAAGATTTCCCAGATAGTATCCCAGGCCTAAAAAAACCATAAATAGTCATTGACCAGCAATAATTCCAGTAGAATTTAATTTCAGAAATTGGAAGATATCCTTTTACAAGCCAAATTAAAGCTAATATAATTTCTAAAGTGTTTAGATGTTGGTGATATCTTATCTATTAAAAGAGAAACATGCAAATCAAATTGACCAGACCTCTGCTACACTCACAAGCCATGCCCACAAGCCAAGCCCACAAGCCAATCAGGAGCAAGTATGCAAATAAACCCAACCAAGATGGTGGCAGTCACAGAGCTGGAGTGAATAGGCTTGGGTTGCCCCCGGTGATGGAGGAAGCCAAGCTTCCCACCTGCCCTGGCCGACTGTGGACTCCGCTCAAGGCTACAAAGTTTCAATTATAGAAGATAAATCCTAGATACATGCGTCCAGCTGCTGTGGCCTCCGCTCAAGGAGGGCAAGCAGGCCATCAGTGGGGGTCAGTTGGAAGTGATCAGGACAGCGGGGGGCAGGGGGAGTTTGGAGTGAGCAGGCCGGCAGGGGGGCATTTGGGGGCAAGCAGGCCAGCAACGGGTGGCAGTTGGGGGGCGAGCAGGCTGGCAGGCAGTGGTTAGGGGCAATCAGGCAGGCAGGCAGGTGAGCAGTTAGGAGCCAGCAGTCCTGGATTGAGAGAGGGATGTCCAACTGCAGGTTTAGGCCCGATCCCTGTAAACCGGCAATAGGATATCCTTCAAGGGGTCCCAGATTGGAGACGGTGCAGGCCGGGCTGAGGAACACCCCCTTTCCCATGCACTGGGCCACTAATACTATATAATACTATAGAAGTGAAGGGTTTAGAAATGTTAGATCAAATTGAAGCACTGATATTATCTATTTCTAAAACAGAAATAATAACCACTCTATTAACTTACAGAAGTAAAATAATTTATATGCAAGTGTTTTTTGCAAAGCACAAAGTATGATATGATTCAAGGTAGTGGCCCTGGCTTTTAGACAATCTTATAAGGACATGGCATGATTAATTTAATTTTAATGACTAAGAAATGATGTAGCAGCTAGATTACCAAAACCAAAATAACAATCTCACTATTAATAAATAACACCTGTGCCTACCACAATTCTATATTGGTCCTGTATAATACATTTTAATCCCAGGAAGAGGCAATTATTTTCTCCATAGGTATAGAACACGTTTCTATTTATTTATTTACACTTGTTTTCTTCAGACAATGATTGGCAAGGATTACATATTCTTTACAGTACACAGCATATAGTCAATTCTTAGCAAATAAAAGGCACAAGTGATAAACCAACTTTAAAAAATATGAATATAATTTTGTGGTATTTTAAATAGACATTTTAAAACTTTTGCAAATTTGTTTTTCACTCACCAGTATTTGAGAAATATGTTTTCCAGTATTTTACCACAATGCTAAGTTTCTCCATAGTCAGTGGTTCAATTAAAGTAATATCAGCTCCATACCCTGAAAGGCAACCTAAGAATATTTGTATTAAATATTGATCTATGATTTCTATTTGGAGAAAAAACAAATAATATACCTACTAGGCACATACCTTTAAAATTTTCAGAGATTATAAAAACAAACAGCAAGCGTATATTTTTCTTCCTGCCAAATCTGAGGGGAAAAAATATCAAAGTGAAGCAAAATCATCATTCAAAAACTTGGGATTCAATAATTTAGCCTCTTAGGAATTGAACTAGAATGATTTTCTTTATTGCTTTAAAATTTAAAGTGGTGGCATTAATATTGAAATTTAGTAAAAGTAGCATCTCAAATCAGTGAGGGAAAGGTAGAACACTTTAACAACTTATAAGGAAAGGGAATGTATTTTTATTTCATATAATTGCATACAAAGAAGTCTGAAGTGTGCTGCTGGCTAGGGTGTATAGTATAAGTGCAGGTTACTTGATAAATACAAGGGATACTCTGCTAAAAATAATATTTACTACATTTAATGCTTTATTTATGAGAGATGCTTAAGGATCTCTAGTTTAATGGGCAAGGAAATCCAAATTCTGAGTCTTTAGTCAAACCCATGGCTTCTCTGAATAGGAATTCATTCTGTTAATAAGAATAGTCTTTTTCTAATTCACATCCATGGCAACCACTGATGCTTGGTTCTTTACAACTGGGGAAGGGAAAAGTGAATGACTTTAAAGAAATAAGCCTTTATTTTTAGAATAATTTTATACTTAGAGAAAAAATATGAAAATAATAATTGAGTTCCCACAGATCCAAACCAAATTTCCTGTATTGCTAACATTTTATGTTAGTATTCATATTTCTCACAATTAATGAGCCAATATTGATACATTATTATTAATTTAAGTTCATATTTTGTTCAAATTTCCTTAGTTTTTACTTATAATCCTTTCTTCCTAGCCCAGGATCCCATGTATTGAGTTATCATGTCTTCTTAGTTTCCTCCAAATTGGGACACTTTTGTGATTTTTTTTTTTATGATCTTGACAGTTTCGAGAATATTGCTCAGGTATGTGTAGAATGTAAGATGGTCCACTTTTATTCTTGCTTTTAAAAAATGAGACTAAATATTATCCAGATTCTTGGTCTAACCACCAGTTTACAAGAAATTTAAGTAAAGAGGAATATTTTAAAGAATAAAGATGAAGTGAGCAAAATCCCAATTGTAAGAAATTCTATTTTAAGAATGACCCTTTTGCCATAACTGGTTTGGCTCAGTGGATAGAGAGTCGGCCTGCGGACTGAAAGGTCCCAGGTTCGATTCCAGTCAAGGGCATGTACCTTGGTTGCGGGCACATCCCCAGCAGGGAGTGTGCAGGAGGCAACTGATCGATGTTTCTCTCTCATCGATGTTTCTAACTCTCTATCCCTCTCCCTTCCTCTCTGTAAAAAATCAATAAAATATATGTAAAAAAAGAATGACCCTTTTAAAAACATATAAAGAACAAGACCAAAAATAACAGAGGAAAAGAAAAAGTAAATCCTGATCCGTATAAACTTACACTTTAAAAAAATAAATCATAAGATAAATAAGAGAAATTTCAACATTGTTTGTATATTTGACAATATTAAAAAATTGTTATTAATTTTTAGGTATGATATTGGTATTGTGAATATTTTAAAAGACTTCTTATCTTAGGTACTTATTAAACTATGTTTGAAAGGAAATGATGTCTTAAATTTGCTTTAAAATAATTCACTAGTCAGCAGGAGAGGAAGAGTGGGAAAGGAGGTATGGGAAAGGGAAGAGATGAAACAAGATTGGCCATATGTCTGTCACTATTTTTTTAAAAGCTATGTATTTTTTAAAATATATTTTATTGATTTTTTACAGAGAGGAAGGGAGAAGGATAGAGAGTTAGAAACATCAATGAGAGAGAAACATTGATCAGCTGCCTCTTGCACACACCCCAGTGGGGATGTGCCCACAACCAAGGTACATGCCCTTGATTGGAATCGAACCTAGGACCTTTCAGTCCACAGGTCGACGCTCTATCCACTGAGCCAAACCAGTCAGGGCTGTCTGTAACTATTAAAGCTACATTATGAGAACAAGGAAGTTCATTATATTATTCTTTCCACTTTTATATGATTGAAAGTTTCCAAAATAAGACTTAAGTTGTGGCATTATTCTGCATGGGAGAACATATTTGCCAATGTTATAACTGATAAGGGCCTAATCTCCACAATTTATAGGGAACTCACACATTTTAACAAAAAGAAGATAAACAATCCAATAACAAAATAGGCAAAGGACTTAAATAGACACTTTTCAAAAGTGGACATACAGAAAGTCAAGAGACATATGAAAACACGCTCAAAGTCACTAATCATCCAAGAGTTGCAAATCAAAATGACAATGAGGTGCCGGGAGCCGGTCCATCCTTGCTGTTTTAAGGGACCTGGCATATATGGCATACTGTTCTTAATATGTTTGCTCACCTTCTTGGCACTATGTGTTTTAACCAAGGTCACCTCTCTGAGAAAGGTTGTTTCCCCAGGTAGGGATTTTCCCCTGAAGTTAGGGAGGGAATAAAACCCCTTAACTAAGTGCCAGGTGGGTAATCACTTTAACTACGAACAATCATGCTTAAGCTACATAATCTTTACTCCCTGGAATGGAGATAAGAAATGCCCTAACCTTTGGAATAGAGATTGATAGGATTGGAATCAACTGGTATAAATACAGATGTAACAAGACAACAGAACACAGGACCTAGACACAGAACCTACACACAGAACCTACACACAGAACCTACACAGAACCTACACACAGAACCTACACACAGAACCTACACAGAAGAACTTCACTGGAGAGAACATGGCAAAAGATCCTGGACAGAAACTGGAGACAGAACCTAGCGAGAGAACCTGGCTGAAGAACCTAGAGACAGAACCTAGCGAGAGAACCTGGCTGAAGAACCTAGAGACAGAACCTGGCTACAGAACCCGGCTACAGAACCTGGCGACCGAACTTGGCTGGAGAACCTAGTGAGAGAACATGGCTACAGAACCTGGCTGGAGATCCTAGACAGAACTTGGCTGGAGAACTGGCTACAGAACCTGGATAGAACATGGCAAGAGAACCTGACGAGAACCTGGTGACTGAACCTGGCTGGAGAACCTGGACAGAACCTGGCTGGATAACCTAGCGAGAGAACATGGCTACAGAACCTGGCTGGAGAACCTAGCGAGAGAACATGGCAAGAGAACCTGGACAGAACCTGGATGGAGATTCTGGATAGAACCAGGCGAGGGAACCCAACTATGCTGATGAACTGAATGCTGCCTCCATGTCATTCCTTCTTCGCCGACTCCGTCCACACCTTTGGGGACCCCTGGACCTGCTGGGGTAGGACCCCAGCATCTGGCGCCCGAACAGGGACCCCTAGGTAAGCCCCACTCTCGGGATGGATAGGACTCCACTGTAGGAAGAGGGTGGATAGTCTTCGCCAACTCCATCCACACCTTTGGGAACCCCTGGAACAGGATTCCCCTAGGTAAGCCCCCCCCCCCCATTGAGAACCCCACACTCGGGACGGATAGGACTCCACCAGGGTACTGCAGATCCCCCTATAGAGGATAAGTAGGGTAAGAAGGTGGATAGTACAGAACTTAGATTGAGAAGATATGCCATACTGAGTCCAAAGAAAGAAGACTCTGTATTGATTCTTAGATTGAGATGTGCCATACTGAGTCCAAAGAAAGAAGACTCTGTATTGATCTTTAGATTAAGAAGATGTGCCATACTGAGTCTAAAGAAATAAGACTCCGTTTTGATCTTTTAACACATATGCTTGCTAGCAGAGGAATTAAGGTTACTCCCAGTCAGACAGAACGTTTTATACAAGTAGTATGTCCATGCTTTTCTGAGGAAGGAAAGGTAAATGTAAAGGCATGGGAGGAGGTAGGCCCACTGGGCCTTATCCTTAACCCCACTGTAGCCTTTCCACCCCGGGAAAGTGCAGGATTGGCAAGCTCTCCCTGGGGTGATAGATCAGGACTCAGGTAATAGCGGAAAGCGCCAATCCTACTCTTAAAATGGATACAAGAGAGCATTTGGGGTTTTTTCTTTTTAATGCCTGCTTTTAAAAAATAAAAAAGGGGGAATTTGCTGGGAGCCGGTCCATCCTTGCTGTTTTAAGGGACCTGGCATATATGGCATACTGTTCTTAATATGTTTGCTCACCTTCTTGGCACTATGTGTTTTAACCAAGGTCACCTCTCTGAGAAAGGTTGTTTCCCCAGGTAGGGATTTCCCCCTGAAGTTAGGGAGAGAATAAAACCCCTTAACTAAGTGCCAGGTGGGTAATTAATCACTTTAACTACGAACAATCATGCTTAAGCTACATAATCTTTACTCCCTGGAATGGAGATAAGAAACGCCCTAACCTTTGGAATAGAGATTGATAGGATTGGAATCAACTGGTATAAATACAGATGTAACAAAACAACAGGACACAGAACCTACTCACAGAACCTACACACAGAACCTACACAGAACCTAGAGACAGAAGAACTTCACTGGAGAGAACATGGCAAAAGATCCTGGACAGAAACTGGAGACAGAACCAAGAGACAGAACCTAGCGAGAGAACCTGGCTGAAGAACCTAGGGACAGAACCTGGCCACAGAACCTGGCAAGAGAACCTGGCTACAGAACCTGGCTAGAGAACCTGGATAGAACCTGGCTGGAGAACCTAGTGAGAGAACATGGCTACAGAACCTGGCTGGAGAACCTAGCGAGAGAACATGGCAAGAGAACCTGGACAGAACCTGGATGGAAATTCTGGATAGAACCAGGCGAGAGAACCCAACTATGCTGATGAACTGAATGCTGCCTCCATGTCATTCCTTCTTCGCCGACTCCGTCCACACCTTTGGGGACCCCTGGACCTGCTGGGGCAGGACCCCAGCAATGAGGTACCATCTCACACCAGTCTGAATGGCTATCATCAACAAATCGACAAATGTCAAGTGTTGGTGAGGATGTGGAGAAAAAGGAACCCTCGTGCACTGCTGGAGGGAATGCAGACTGGTATAACCACTGGTATGGAGTTTTCTCAAAAAATTAAAAATGGAACTTCCATTTGACCCAGTAATCCCACTTCTGGGAATATATCCCAAGAAATCAGAAATACCAATTAGAAAGGACATATGCACCCCTATGTTCATAGCAGCACAATTTACAATAGCTAAGATTTGGAAACAGCCTAAGTGCCCATAAGAAGATGAGTAGATTAGAAAACAGTGGTACATCTACACAGTGGAATAGTATGCTGCTGTAAAAAGAAAGAACTCTTACCATTCACAACAAACAGCATGGATGGACATGGAGAGCATTATGCTAAGTGAAATAAGCCAGTCAGAGAAAGATAAATATCACATGCTCTCACTCATTTGTGGAATATAATGAACAGCATAAACTTATGAACAATAATAGACCCAGAGACAGAGAAGCAATGAACAGACCATCAAACTTCAGAGGGAAGACAGGGGCTGGGGTGGGGATAAGAGATCAACCAAAGCAGTGGTTGGCAAACTGCGGCTTGCGAGTCACATGCGGCTCTTTGGCCCCTTGAGTGTGGCTCTTCCTAAGCCTTAGGAGTACCCTAATTAAGTTAATAACAATGTACCTTACCTATATAGTTTAAGTTTAAAAAATTTAGCTCTCAAAAGAAATTTCAATCGTCGTACTGTTGATATTTGGCTCTGTTGACTAATGAGTTTGCCGACCACTGAACCAAAGGACTTGTATGCATGCATATAAGCATAACCAATGGACACAGATACTAGGGGGGTGAGGGCATGTGCCAGGGGTTGGGGGTTGCCAGGGAGAGGTCAATGGGGGGAAATGGAGACATATGTAATACTATATATAATACTTTAAACAGTAAAGAATTTAAAAAAAAATAAGCTAAGCCACACAAAAAATGGTGACATTATTATTACCTACACTTTGGTGGTCAATAAACTGGAATTTATGATAATTTGATAGATCCTGAGCTCTGACATTAACTAAGATAAATAATTTTTGGAGAGGAGGAAGATGGCGATTGGCAGGAAGGTAGGGAGGGAGAGAGTGTGAGAGCACGAGGAAGTGATAGAGGAGTGTGTGGACATGTGTGTGGTGTGTGTGTATGAGCTAGGGACAGTTAGATTCTGCAGGTCTTCTAAGGGGTTGCTAAACCGGGCAGTCTTAGACGGCGGAGCCCCTCTCCCAGTGTGGACACTCCTGGGTGGCCAGCGTGGGCACAGAGACCACGCCATCTTGAGAAACAGAGCTGCTTGAGACTAAGATCCTGGCCTCAGCAACACTCAGTCTTATCTCAGACACAAACCAGGACCCTGCAGCCACTGGGGACAGAGACCTGTGACCATAGGTGCAGACCCACGGACACCAAGAATCCAGATATCTCGATGGCAGATTTCTGTGAGTAACAGAGCTCATCCCCCTTCCCGCAGGCTCTCGGGCAGTGCCATAGTAACTGATAGACCCGCCACTGGCCCAGGCCTCAGTGCTGCTACAGGAATCTTAGCCTGGAATGCGTGAACACTGGGAACTTGCTCCCTGCAGCACGGGCTACAGGAATCTTAGCCTGGAAGAGTGCGAACACTGGGAACTTGCTCCCCGCAGCACGGGCTCCAGGACCCCAATTATCCTGGCGGGAGGCAGCACTAAGCACCAGTGACTTGACTGTGTTTCTTATCACCTGTGCCTGGGATCCCTGATTCCCAGTGCATTCACACTAAGAGCCAGTGACTCCAATTCTTGGTGCATGTGCATACAGGGACCCTGATTCTCAATGCGAGGCCGCGCAAAGCAACAAAAACTCTGATACTGGATTCTTGGGGAACTCTGACTCCTGGCACACACTAGGGGACTCTAATTTTCAACACACTCCAGGGGGGTCTCTGTTTCAGCATGGTGCAGGCAGGGTCCCTGATTCTAAGTGTGCACATGAGGCCACACTGAGCACTGGTAAGGCTGACTCTGAGCAAGCCTGGTTCCCACCAACCCACAACAGCCACACATCTTAGTGTCAGAGCTCTTCAGTAACACTAGGGTGATGCGAAGCTCCTAATGCACACAGCCCAGGCCCACGCATTTCAACGTTTGAACCTTCTGGAGATACTCAGAATGGGGAGATGACACAATACCCAGAGGAAAGAAAATGAGGAGTCCCCAAGAAAGGAAATTAGTGAAATTGAAGCATGCAACATGACAGAAAAAGAATTCAGAGTAATGGTTGTACAATTCATTCACTGGATAGATGAGAAAAATCAACAACCTATGCAAGAATCAGGAAGAAATGAAAAGTGATATAGCTACAATCAAAAACACCATGGAAGGTTTCTACATTAGACTAGAAGAAGCAGAGGACCGAATTAGTGAATTAGAAGGTAAGGTAGAGAAACAAGCTCAATCTGAACAGCACCTGGAGAAAAAAATTAAAAAGCAGGAGAAGGGCCTAAGGGAGCAATGGGACAACATGAAACAAAGTAACATATGCATAATAGGGCTGACAGAAGGACAAGAAGAGCAGCAAGGATTAGAAAATCTATTTGAAGAAATAATGACAGAAAACTTCCCAGATATGGGGAAGAAAAAGTTACACAAGTACAGAGTCCCAAGCAAGATGAACCCCAAAAGACCCACACCAAGACACGTCATAATAACGATGGAAAATGTACACAACAAAGAGAGAATCTTAAAGGCTGCAAGAGAGAGACGGAGAGTTACCTATAAAGGATCCCCCATCAGATTATCAAATTATTTCTCAACAGAAACACATCAAGCTAGAAGGGAATGGAAGGAGGTATACAAAGGGTTGCAAAGAAAAGGACTGACTGCAAGAATACTCTATCCAGCAAGACTATCAATCAAAATTGAAGGGAAAATCAGGAGCTATGCAGACAAAAAAAGGCTAATGGAGTTTATCACTACCAAGCAGGCAATGCAAGAAATGCTAAAGGGAATGCTGTAAAAAGAAGAAATAAAAAGGTAAGAAAGAGCACAGTCACAAAAATAGAAATGACTACAAACAAGTACCTTTCAATAATAACTTTAAACGTAAATGGACTAAATGCTCCAATCAAAAGACATCGAGTGGCTGAATGGATAAAAAAACATGACCCATATATATGCTGTCTACAAGAGACCCACCACAGAATAAGGGACTCACACAGACTGAAAGTGAAGGGATGGAAAAATATCTTTCAGGCAAATGGAAATGAAAAAAAAAAAAAAAACACCTAGGGGTGGCAATACTTGTATCTGACAAAATAGACCTCAAAGTGAAGGCCATAACAAGAGATAAGGAAGGCCACTTCATAATACTAAAGGTATCGATAAAACAAGAGGATATAACCCTGATAAACATATATGCACCCAATGCAGGAGTACCCAAATACATTAAAAACTCCTGGAAGATATCAAGGGAGAGATCCACAACAATACAATCATAGTAGGGGACTTTAATACACCACTGACATCACTGGATAAATCCTCTAGACAAAAAATCAGCAAAGAAACAGCAATCCTAAATGACTCACTAGATCAGATGGACTTAATTGACATCTTCAGAACATTTCGGCCCAAAACCACGGAATATACATTCTTCTCAAGTCCACATGGGACATTTTCAAAAATAGACCACATATTGGGTCACAAGCAAAGTCTCCCCAAATTCAAGAAGACTGAAATCATACCAAGCATCTTCTCAGACCTCAATGGCATGATATTAGAAATAAACTACAATAAAAACAATCCAAAAAACACAAACACTTGGAAGCTGAATAGCATGCTACTAAATAATGATTGGGTTATCAATGAGATCAAAGAAGAAATTTAAAATACCCTGGAAACTAATGACAATAAAAGCACAACAATACAAAATCTATGGGACACAATAAAAGCAGTCCTGAGAGGGAAGTTTATAGATCTGCAGGCCTACCTCAAAAAACAAGAAAAAATGATAGTAAATCATCTAACTCTACAACTCAAAGAAATAAAAAGAGAGCAACAAGAAAAGCCCAGCGTGAGCAGAAGGAAGGAGATAATAAAGATCAGAACAGAAAATAAATGACATAGACACCAAAAAAACAATACATAAAATCAATGAAACCAAGAGCTGGTTCTTTGAAAGGATAGACAAGATTGATGAGCCTCTAGCCAGGCTCACCAAGAAGCAAAGAGAGAGGACTCAAATAAACAAAAGAGGCGAAATAACAACAGACCCTACAGAAATTCAAAGGATTGTTAAAAAATACTATGAACTACTCTACCTCAACAAACTAGCCAACCGGGAGGAAATGGACAGGTTCCTAGAAAAATACAATCTTCCAAAACTGATTCCGGAAGATTCTAAAAATCTCAGTAGGCCAAGAACTATGGAAGAAATTGAAGCAGTCATCAGAAAGCTCCCAGCAAAGAAAAGCCCAGGGCCAATCGGCTTCGCAGGGGAGTTTTACCAAACATTCAAGGAAGAACTAAAACCTATCCTCCTCTGATTATTCCAAAAAATACAAGAGGAAGGAACACTTCCAAGCTCATTCCATGAAGCAAGCATCACCCTAATACCAAAACAACACAATGAAAGAGAATTATAGGCCAATATCCCTCATGAACATAGATGCCAAAATACTCAACAAAATTCTAGCAAATCAGACCCAGCAATACATCAGAAAGATCATACAACATGACCAAGTAGGATTTATCTCGGGGATGCAAGGATGGTACAATATCCGCAAATCAATAAACGTGATACATCACATAAACAAATTGAGAGATAAAAAATCACATAGTCATATCAATTGATGCAGAAAAAGCATTTGACAAAATCTAACACCCTTTCTTGATAAAAACTCTCAGCAAGGTAGGAATAGAAAGATCATACCTCAACATAATAAAAGCCATATATGACAAACCCACAGGCAACATCATACTCAGTGGGCAAAAACTAAAACCATTTCCCCTAAGAACAGGAACAAGACAGGGATGCCCACTCTCACACTCCTGTTCAACATAGTACTGGAAGTACTAGCCATTGCGATCAGACAAGAAGAAATAAAAGGCATCCAAATTGGAAAAGAAGAAGTAAAACTGTCCTTATTTGCAGATGACATGATACTGTACATAGAAAACCCTAAAGACTCCATCAAAAAATTATTAGACATAATAAATGAATTCGGCAATGTAGCAGGATACAAAATTAATGCCAAGAAATCTAAGGCACTTCTTTACACCAATAGTAAACTTACAGAAAATGAAACTACAAAAGCAACCCTATTTACCATCGCACCAAAAAAATTAAGCTACCTAGGAGTAAACTTAACTAAGGAGGTAAAAGACTTACATGTGAAAAACTACAGGACACTGAAAAAAGAGATAGAGGAAGACATAAACAGATGGAAGAACATACCATATTCATGGATTGGTAGAATCAACATTATCAAAATATCCATACTACCGAAAGCAATTTATAGATTCAATGCAATCCCCATTAAAATACCAACGGCATATTTCACAGAGCTAAAACGAACGTTCCAAATATTCATCTGGAATAAAAAAAAGACCTCGAATAGCTGCAGCAATCCTGAGAAAGAAGAACAAAATAGGTGGGATATCAATACCAGATATCAAGCTGTATTACAAAGCCACGGTTCTTAAAACAGCTTGGTACTATCACAAGAACAGACATATAGATCAACGGAATAGAATAGGGAACACAAAAATCGACACAGACCTCTCTCCCCAATTAATATTCGACAAAGGAGGCAAGAGCATACAATGGAGTCAAGACAGTTTCTTCAATAAATGGTGTTTGGAAATTGGACAGATACATGCAAAAAGATGAAACTAGACCACCTACTCACACCATACACAAAAATAAACTCAAAATGGATAAAAGACTTAAACGTAAGATGGGAAACCATAAAAATACTAGAGGAATCCACAGGCAGCAAAATTGCAGACATATGCCGAAGCAATTTCTTCACTGATACTGCTCCTAGGGCAATGGAAACTAAAGAGAAAATAAACAAATGGGACTACATCAAAATAAAAAGGTTTTGCACAGCACAGGATACCATCAATAAAACAACAAGAAAGCCCACTGCATGGGAGAACATATTTGCCAATGATATCACTGATAAGGGTTTAATCTCCAACATTTACAGGGAACACATACAATGTAACAAAAGGAAGATAAACAACCCAATCAAAAAATGGGCAATGGACCTAAATCGACACTTTTTGAAAGAGACATACAGAAGCCGAAAGACATATGAAAACATGCTCAAAGTCACTAATTATACGAGAGATGCAAATCAAAATGACAATGCGGTATCATCTCACACCTGTCAGAATGGCTATCATCAACAAACAACAAGTGTGGAGAGGATATGGAGTAAAAGGAACCCTTCCGCACTGCTGGTGGGAATGCAGACTGGTGCAGCCACTGTGGAGAACAGTATGGCGTTTCCTCAAAAAACTAAAAATGGAACTCCCATTTGACCCAGTCATCCCACTTCTAGGAATATATCCCAAGAAAACAGAAACACCAATCGGAAAGGATATATGCACCCCTATTTTCATAGCAGCACAATTCACCATAGCAAGATTTGGAAATAGCCTAAGTGCCCATCAGTAGATGAGTGGATTAAAAAACTTTGGTATATCTACACAATGTAATACTACGCTGTGGTAAAAAAGAAGGTATTCTTGCCATTTGTAACAGCATGGATGGAACTGGAGAGCATTATGCTAAGTGAAATAAGCCAGTCAGAGAAAGATAAATACCACATGATCTCACTCATTTGTAGAATATAGAGAACAATATAGACCAGTGATGACGAACCTATGACACGAGTGTCAGAGGTGAAACACAAACTCATTTTTTTGGTTGATTTTTCTTTGTTAAATGGCATTTAAATATATAAAATAAATATCAAAAATATAAGTCTTTGTTTTACTATGGTTCTAAATATCAAAAAATTTCTATATGTGACACGGCACCAGAGTTAAGTTAGGGTTTTTCAAAATGCTGACACGCCAAGCTCAAAAGGTTCGTCATCACTGACATAGACTGATGAACAGGGACATATCCAGAGGTGGAGAAACAGTGATCAGACTATCAGACTGTCAATCCCGGGAGGGAAAGTGGGGGTGGGGGGAGGGTAAGGGGAAGAGATCAACCAAAGGACTTGTATGCATACATATAAGCCAAACCAATGGACACAGACAACAGGGGGACAAGATCATGAGTTGGGGGGGGGGGGAGTTTGGGGGTTCATGGGGGGATAGGACACATTTGTAATACCTCAACCAATAAAGAAATTAAAGACAAAAAATATATAAATTATTTTCCAAGGAGAATATTATTGTGAACCTGACTTTAAAGAGAACAGCTAAAACTGCCTCAGAAAAACAAACTGTCCTTAAATATGTAAAAAATTATTTATGGGGAAGTAGTAAAGATGGTTATTATTTACTAGAGGCCTGGTGCATGAAATTCATGCACTCGGGGCACGGGGGGGTCAGTCCCTCAGCCTGAATTGCGAGAGGTTGCAGGCTAGGCCAAGGGACCCCACTGGTGCACGATTAGGACCAGGGAAGGATGGGGGATGTTGGCCAGCTATGGAGGAACCATGGGAGGGCTCCAGGGCATATCCGGCCCTCTCACCCAGTCCCTATTGGCCGAACCCCAGCAACAAGCTAACCTACTGGTGGGAGTGTCTATCCCCTGGTGGTCAGTTCACATCATAGCAAGCAATTGAGTGGCCTTAGCATATCATTAGCATATTATGCTTTGATTGGTTGAACGGATGACTGGACACTTAGCATATTAGGCTTTTATTATATAGAATTCTTTAACCCCTAGAGTGCCGGGGAGCACCATTGTGCTCCTCCTGTCTTTCGCCAAAAGTGCCGGGAGTACTATCAAAGCTTCGAAATGGTGTCCAGTTCTAAGTCTGCTTTTATTAGTGATGATGATATTGCTAAATATGTCAATGTAGTAAAGGTTTCCTTAAGTTTTTGAATATGTAACTTCATTTACTTGCGATTCATAATTTTTTTTCCTAAACTGCTGTAAAATCAGCAAAAATGCCTTGGCAATTTTAGCATAGTTCCTAGGATATTGGTTGGCAGTCAAAGGGTTAAAACAAGACCTGAAAAACCCCCACTGCATAATATTGTTAGATTATCTTACACATGCATTTGAAGGTAAATATACATTATTCTATATTGCTAGTTACATTACAAGTAATTTATACATCTGGGTCATATATACAGAGAACCTATTCTGTGCTAGACTCTGTGTTGGACTCTAGGAGATTTTTTTAAATTGTTTTATTGCTTAAAGTATTACAAAGAGTATTACATATGTCTCCGTTTTTTACCGCCCTTGACAATCCCCTGGCCTCCGCTACCACCCAGTGCCTTATGTCCATTCGTTATGCTTATATGCATACATACAAGTCCTTCAGTTGATCTCTTACCCTCCCTCCTGCCCCCCAACCCTCCCTGGCCTTCCCGCTGTAGTTTGACAGTCTGTTCGAGGCTGCTCTGCCTCTGTATCTATTTTTGTTCATAAGTTTATAATGGTCTTTATTATCCATAAATGAGTGAGATCATGTGGTATTTTTCCTTCATTGACTGGCTTATTTCACTGAGCATAATACTCTCCAGTTCCATCCATGCTGTTGCAAATGGTAAGAATTCCTTCTTTTTTACAGCAGCATAGTATTCCATCCTGTAGATGTACCACAGTTTTCTAATCCACTCATCTACTGATGGGCACTTAGGCTGTTTCCAGATCTTAGCGATAGTGAATTGTGCTACTATGAACACAGGGGTGAATATATCCTTTCTGATTGGTGTTTCTGTTTTCTTGGGATATATTCCTAGAAGTGGGATCACTAGGTCAAATGGGAGTTCCATTTTTAATTTTTTGAGGAAACTCCATACTGTCTTCCATAGTGGCTGCACCAGTCTGCATTTCCACCAGCAGTGCATGAGTGTTCCTTTTCCTCCACATCCTCTCCAGCATTTGTCGTTTTTTGATTTGTTGATGATAGCCATTCTGACAGGTGTGAGATGGTACCTCATTGTTGGTTTGATTTGCATTTCTCAGATGATTAGTGACTTTGAGCATGTTTTCATATGTCTCTTGGCTTTCTGAAGTCCTCTTTTGAAAAGTGTCTATTTAGGTCCTTTGCCCATTTTTTGATTGGATTGTTTATCTTCCTTTTGTTAAGTTGTATGAGTTCCCTGTAAATGTTGGAGATTAAACCCTTATTGGTGATAACATTGGCAAATATGTTCTCCCATGCAGTGGGCTTTCTTGTTGTTTTGTTGATGGTTTCTTTCACTGTGCAGAAGCTTTTTATTTTGATGTAGTCCCATTTGTTTATTTTCTCTTTAGTTTCCAATGCCCTAGGAGCTGTATCGGTGAAGAAATTGCTTCGGCATATGTCTGAGATTTTGTTGCCTTTGGATTCTTCCAGTATTTTTATGGTTTCCCGTTATACATTTAAGTCCTTTATCCATTTTGAGTTTATTTTTATGTATGGTGTAAGTTGGTGGTCTAGTTTCACTTTTCTTTGCATGTATCTGTCCAATTTTCCCAACACCATTTATTGAAGAGACTATCTTGATTCTATTGTATGTTCTTGCCTCCGTTGTCAAATATTAATTGAGCATATTGGTTCGGGTCAATTTCTGGGCTCTCTATTCTATTCAATTGATCTATATGTCTGTGTTTGTGCCATTTCCACGCAGTTTTGAGAACAGTGGCTTTGTAATACAGCTTGATATCTGGTATTGAGATCCCAACTATTTTGTTCTTTCTCAGGATCGCTGCAGCTATTCGGGGTCTTTTTTTATTCCAGATGAATTTTTGAAGAGTTCATTCTAGGTCTGTGAAATATGCCGTTGGTATTTTAATGGGAAGTGCGTTGAATTTATAGATTGCTTTGGGTAGTATGGACATTTTAATGATGTTGATTCTACCAATCCAAGAACATGGTATTTTCGTCCATCTGTTTATGTCTTCCTCTATATCTTTTTTCAACGTCCTGTAGTTTTCTGAGTAGAGGTCTTTTACCTCTTTAGTTAAGTTTATTCCTAGGTATCTTAATTTTTTTGGTGCGATGGTAAATGGGATTGTTTGTTTTAGTCTCTCTAAGTTCACTATTGGTATATAGAAATGCCATAGATTTCTTGGCATTAATTTTGTATCCTGATGAGAACCAAGTTGGCGGCATAGGTTAACGCCGGAGTTTGCTGCTTTGAACAACTACTTCAAAAGTGAAACTAAAACACAGAACGGACATCACCCAGAACCCCAGGAACGCTGGCTGAGTGGAAGTCCTACAACTAGGAGGAAAGAGAAACGCATACGGACACTCAGAGGAGGCGCAGTGCTGAAGTC
This sequence comes from Myotis daubentonii, assembly GCF_963259705.1. Classification (NCBI taxonomy): domain Eukaryota; kingdom Metazoa; phylum Chordata; class Mammalia; order Chiroptera; family Vespertilionidae; genus Myotis; species Myotis daubentonii. The sequence continues at coordinate 113,469,497 of NC_081841.1, forward strand.
AAATTCTGAGGTGCAGAGTGCGAGGAGCGGGCTGGCGGCGGAGGGCCTGGTTGGCGTTTTTAATCGGGAGGGAGCCGCAGACTCTGAGCTCCAGATACGGGCGAGTCTTTAGGGATCCAGACTCAAACGGGAGAAGCGGGACTGTCTGGCTTCCGTCAGAGCGAGTGCAGCTTTCTCTCCGAGCTTTGCAGCAGGGTGCTGGGACTCAGAGAGGCAGAGCCCCTGGGGACAGGACTGAGAGCCGCCATAACTGCTCTCTCCGGCCCACCCTGTTGATCCTGTGCGACCCGCCCCGCCCAAGCCCTGCACAGAGGCATTTGCCGGATAGCCTCAGGCAAAGGCTAGATTAGCACCTCCCTAGAGGACAGAAGTTCTCTCATTGCTGACACAGCTGATTCTCATAGCCACTTGGCCTGGAGGTCAAACCCTCCCTGGAATTAGCTACAACAATCAAGATTTATCTATAAGACTGCGAACAAAGACCACTAGGGGGTGCACCAAGGAAGCATAACAAAATGCGGAGACAAAGAAACAGGACAAAATTGTCAATGGAAGAAATAGAGTTCAGAACCACACTTTTAAGGTCTCTCAAGAACTGTTTAGAAGCTGCCGATAAACTTAATGAGATCTACACGAAAACTAATAAGACCCTCGATCTTATATTGGGGAACCAACTAGAAATTAAGCACACACAGACTGAAATAACGAATATTATACAGACGCCCGACAGCAGACCAGAGGAGCGCAAGAATCAAGTCAATGATTTGAAATGCGAGGAAGCAAAAAACATCCAACCGGAAAAGCAAAATGAAAAAAGAATCCAAAAATGCGAGGATAGTGTAAGGAGCCTCTGGGACAGCTTCAAGCGTACCAACATCAGAATTATAGGGGTGCCAGAAGATGAGAGAGAGCAAGATATTGAAAACCTATTTGAAGAAATAATGACAGAAAACTTCCCCCACCTGGTGAAAGAAATGGACTTACAGGTCCAAGAAGCACGGAGAACCCCAAACAAAAGGAATCCAAAGAGGACCACACCAAGACACATCATAATTAAAATGCCAAGAGCAAAAGATAAAGAGAGAATCTTGAAAACAGCAAGAGAAAGAAACTCAGTTACCTACAAGGGAATACCCATACGACTGTCAGCTGATTTCTCAACAGAAACTTTGCAGGCCAGAAGGGAGTGGCAAGAAATATTCAAAGTGATGAATACCAAGAACCTACAACCAAGATTACTTTATCCAGCAAAGCTATCATTCAGAATTGAAGGTCAGATAAAGAGCTTCACAGATAAGGAAAAGCTAAAGGAGTTCATCACCACCAAACCAGGATTATATGAAATGCTGAAAGGTATCCTTTAAGAAGAGGAAGAGGAAGAAAAAGGTAAAGATACAAATTATGAACAACAAATATGCATCTATCAACAAGTGAATCTAAGAATCAAGTGAATAAATAATCTGATGAACAGAATGAACTGTTGATTATAATAGAATCAGGGACATAGAAAGGGAATGGACTGACTATTCTTGGGGGGGAAAGGGGTGTGGGAGATGTGGGAAGAGACTGGACAAAAATCGTGCACCTATGGATGAGGACAGTGGGTGGGGAGTGAGGGCGGAGGGTGGGGCGGGAACTGGGAGGAGGGGAGTTATGGGGGGGGAAAAAAGGAACAAATGTAATAATCTGAACAATAAAGATTTAATTAAAAAAAAAGAAAATACCAAAAAATAAATAAATAAATAAATAAAATAAAAGTGAAGGCTCACTCAAAGAATAGAAATGGGAGTTCAAAGGGCACAGTATCATGTGCTTCACCAAGGGAACAGCTAAGCAAAATTGCCTCACTTTTCCCTGAAAACAAACTCAGCTGTGCCCTTCTCTTTTGAATTAACAAAAAATAAACAAAATTCTGTAATAAAATACAAAGAAAGTAAAAAAAAAAAAAAAATTTGTATCCTGCTACATTGCCAAATTCATTTATTAAGTCTAATAGTTTTTTGATGGAGTCTTTAGGGTTTTTTATATATAATATCATGTCATCTGCAAATAAGGACAGTTTTACTTCTTTTCCAATTTTGATGCCTTTTACTTCTTCTTGTCTAATTGTGATGGCTAATACTTCCAGTACTATGTCGAACAGGAGGGGTGAGAGTGGGCATCCCTGTCTTGTTCCTGTTCTTAGGGGAAATGGTGTTAGTTTTTGTCCATTGAGTATGATGTTGCCTGTGGGTTTGTCATATATGGCTTTTTTTATGTTGAGGTATGATCCTTCTATTCCCATCTTGCTGAGAGTTTTTACCAAAAATGGGTGTTGGGTTTTGTCAAATGCTTTTTCTTCATCAGTTGATATGACTATGTATTTTTTTTGTTTCAATGTGTTTATGTGATGTATCATGTTTATTGACTTGCGGATATTGTACCATCCTTGCATCCCTGGGATAAATCCTACTTGGTCATGGTGTATGATCTATCTGATGTACTGCTGGATCTGATTTGCTAAGATTTTGTTGAGGATTTTGGCATCTATGTTCATGAGGGATATTGGCCTGTAATTCTCTTTCATTGTGTTGTCTTTACCTGGTTTTGGTATTAGGGTGATGCTGGCTTCATAGAATGAGCTTGGAAGTGTGCCTTCCTCTTGAATGTTTTGTAGTAGTTTGAGGAGGATAGGTTTTAGTTCTTCCTTGAATGTTTGGTAAAACTCCCCTGTGAAGCTGTTTGGCCCTGCGATTTTATTTTCTGGAAACTTTTTGATGACTGCTTCAATTTCTTCCATAGTTATTGGCCTACTGAGATTTTTAGAATCTTCCGGATTCAGTTTTAGAAGATTGTATTTTTCTAGGAACATGTCCATTTTCTCCAGGTTGTCTAGTTTGTTAGACTAGAGTTGTCCATAGTATTTTTTAACAAGCATTTGTATTTCTGTGGGGTCTGTTGTTATTTTGCCTCTATCCTTTCTGATTTTGTTTATTAGGGTCCTCTCTCTTTGCTTCTTGGTGAGCCTGGCTAGAGGTTCATCAATCTTGTTTATCCTTTCAAAGAACCAGCTCTTGGTTTCATTGATTTTATGTATTTTTTTTTGGTCTCTATGTTATTTATTTCTGCTCTAATCTTTATTATCTCCTTCCTTCTGCTCACTCTGGGCTTTTCTTGTTGCTCTCTTTGTAGTTCTTTGAGATATAGAGTTAGATGATTTACTACCATTTTTTCTTGTTTTTTGAGATAGCCTGTAGATCTATAAACTTCCCTCTCAGGACTGCTTTCATTGTGTCCCATAGGTTTTGGATTGTCGTGTTTTCATTGTCATTAGTTTCCAGGATGTTTTTAATTTCCTCTTTGATCTCATTGGTAACCCAATCAATATTTAATACCATTCTATTCAACTTCCAAGTGTTTGAGTATTTTGGGTTGTTTTTATTGTATTTTATTTCTAATATTATGCCATTGTGGTATGAGAAGATGCTTGGTATGATTTCAATCTTCTTGATTTGGGGAAGACTTTGTTTGTCACCCAATATGTGGTCTATTTTTGAAAATGTCCTATGAGCACTTGAGAAGAACATATATTCCATGGCTTTGGGGTGAAATGTTCTGAAGATGTCAATTAAGTCCATATGATCTAGTGAGTCATTTAGGATTGCTGTTTCTTTGCTGATTTTTTGTCTAGAGGATTTATCCAGTGATATCAGTGGTGTATTAAAGTCCCCTACTATGATTGTATTGTTGTGGATCTCTTCCTTGATATATTCCAGGAGATTTTTTATGTATTTGGGTACTCCTGCATTGGGTGCATATATGTTTATCATGATTATATCCTCTTGTTTTATTGATCCCTTTAGTATTATGAAGTTGTCTTCCTTATCTCTTGTTATGGCCTTCACTTTGAGGTCTATTTTGTCCAATATAAATATTGCTACCCCAGCTTTCTTTTCCTTTCCATTTGCCTGAAAGATATTTTTCCATCCCTTCACTTTCAGTCTGTGTGAGTCCCTTATTCTGAGGTGGGTTTCTTTTAGACAGCAGATGTATGGGTCATGTTTTTTTATCCATTCAGCCACTCGATGTCTTTTGGTTGGAGCATTTAGTCCATTTACGTTTAAAGATATTATTGAAAGGTACTTGTTTGTAGCCATTTCTTTTTTTGTGTGGCTGTTTTCTTTCTGAGCTTTTTATTTCTTCTTTTTACACCAGTCCCTTTAGCATTTCTTGCATTGCTTGCTTGATGGTGATAAACTCCCTTAGCCTTTTTTTGTCTGTGAAGTTTCTTATTTCCCCTTCAATTTTGCATGATAGCCTTGCTGCATAGAGTATTCTTGGATTCAGTTCTTTGCTTTGCATCACTTTGTAAATTTGCTTCCATTCTTTTCTGGCCTGATGTGTTTCTGTTGAGAAATCATTTGATAATCTAATGGCAGATCCCTTGAATGTAACTTTCCATCTCTCTCTTGCAGCCTTTAAGATTCTCTCTTTGTCCTGAACATTTGCCATGGTAATTATGATGTGTCTTGGTGTGGGTCTTTTCGGGTTCACCTGGTGTGGGACTCTCTGGGCTTGTTTGATTTTTTTCTTCTCCACCTCTGGGAAGTTTTCTGACATTATTTCTTCAAATAGGTTTTCTAACCCTTGTTCCTCTTTCTCTTGTTCTGGCACCCCTATTATTCGAGTGTTGTTTTGTTTCATGTTGTCCAATAGCTCCCTTAGGCTCTCCTCCTGTCTTTTCATTTTTTTCTCCAATTGCAGTTCAGTTTGGGTGTGTTTTGCTTCCCTGTTTTCTAATTCACTAATTTGGTCCTCCACTCCTCCTAGTCTACTGTTGAAACTTTCAATGGTGTTTTTTATTGCAGCTACATCACTCTTCATTTCTTCTTGGTTCTTACATAATTTATTGATTTTTTTCATCCGTTTCTACTTGATTCTTGCATAGTTGTTGATTTTTTCCTCCATCCCGTTTATGCATTCTAGGACCCTTAATCTGAATTCTTTTTCTGTCATGCTGAATGCCACTGTTTCTCTTAGCTGCTTTTCTGGCGAGTCCTCCTTTTCTTTCCTTTGGGGGTTTCTTTGTCTACCCATGTTGGATCTCACTGACATATCTAGATGTTGAGTTGTTCAGGGGCTGCTCCTTGGGTGGCAGTGGCTCCTCGGGCTGCGGTTGCTCCTTGGGTGGTTGTGGTAGCAGCTGCTCCTCAGTTGGCAGCAGCTCCTCTGGTGGGTGCTGTTCACAGCTGTGGTGGCTCCTCTGGTTGGTGAGGGGAGGCTTCACACACAGCTGCTGTTCCTCAGACAGAGGGTGTGCTGATCACGAGGCTGCTGTTCCTTGGATGGGCCTGGCTGCATGCTGCTCTTGTTCCTCTGATGTTGTGGGCTGCTTGTGGGGCTACTGCTCCTAGGACTTCGACAGGTTGATTGCAAGTCTGTTGCTCCTCGGATGGGGGTGGGCTGCTTGCAAGGCTGCTGCTCTTTGGATGGGAATGAGCTGCACGCGTGGCTGCTCCTCCTTGGACAGGGACGTGCCACTCGCCTGGCTGTTGCTCGTCAGACAGGTGCAGGCTGTTGTGGCTCTGCTCCTCAGACCAGTGTGTGCTGCGCAGGGCTGCCGCTCCTCGGACGTCAGCGGTCTGCTCGTGTGGCTGCTGCTCTTCAGACCGGGGTGGGCTGCTGCTGCTCCTCGAATGGGGCCGGGACGCTCACAGAAGTCCTGCTCCTCAGATTGGGCAGGCTACTCATGTGGCTGCTGCTGCTTGGACGAGGGCAAGATGCTTGTGCAGCTGCTGCTCCTCAGACTAGTGCAGGGTGTGTGCAGCTGCTGCTCCTCGGATCGGGGCAGGCTGCACAAGGCTTCCGCTCCTCAGACATAGGAAGACTGCTCATGTGGCTGCGGCTCCTCGGACAGGTCGGACTGCTCGCATGGTTGCTCCTCCTCGGATGGGGAAACAGGCCGCTCACACAGCTGCTGCTCCTTGGACAGGGGCAGGCCACATGAGGCTGCTGCTCTTAGGCTCGAGGCAGGCTGCTCATGGGGCTGATGCTCCCTGGACAAGAGCATGGCGTTCACGTGTCTGCTGCTCATGTGGTTGAAAAAATAATGTGAAAAGAAGTAGGAAATAAAGGAACAAACAAAAAAAAAGGAGAACAAAGAAAAAAGAAAAAAAAGCTAACAATAATAATAAAAAAATAAAAATGAAAAATTGAAATGTCATTCCTTTGGCTGCCTTAAGATCCCAGTTTTCTGGAATGTCTGTGATTTGTTGTTGTTGTTGTTGTTGTTGTTGTTGTTGTTGTTGCTGTCATTGCTGGGACTGAAAGCCCCTCAATAGGCCAGACTCTGTTAACTCCCAGGGACTAATCCAACTCTAGGAGATATTTTGATATTTTGAACAGACAGAAACAGACAAGGTCCCTTCTCTTATGGAGTTAATGGTTTCTTGAAGAAGACAGACATTGAACAAATACTGTAGATAATTATGTAAGTGACCAAATATGTGCTCAGTGCTATGAAGGAAAGCCATAGATAATTGGAGTGCATATTTGGATACCAACCTGCTCTGCAGCCTCAGGGAGGCTTCCTGGCAGAAATGCCTCAGTGGCTGTCTAGGCATTAGCCACCTGAAAGGTAGGGCCTGGGAGAGGGGAGGAAACAGACGACCAGTAAAGTACATTCTGGGCAAAGGGAACAGCAGGTGCACAGCACTGAGATGCACAGAACAGGTGAATTTGGGAAAGTAAAAAAAATCAAGATTGCTCTAGCACAGAGCATCTGATGGAGAGACACAGAGATGAGACCAGAGAGATAGGTAGGGCTGGAGTCTGATTACAATAGGCCTTGTAGGCAAAAGTGAAGATTTGGTATTTAATTAAAATGGACAATAGGAAACTATTAAGCTCAGGAGTAACATGATTATATTTGCACGTTAGAAATACCACTCTGTTTATTATGAGATGGATTGACAGAGAGTGGCACAGTGGATATTAGCAACCACATTGCCATTATCCAAGAAAGGGTTGATGGTAGACCAAAGTAGAAACACCCAAGAACTTTCTTTAAAAAAATAAATAATTCATAGCATTTACTAAGTTAGTTACTTCAAATAAATAGGATGTTGCTAAAGGTCACCCAATTGAGGTCTATTCAAACTTCATTCTATCCTATAAATTCTGAATTTGGACTGAAATAGAAGAATGGAAAAAACATGTGGTTTCTGAGGAAATGAGAAGGTTGAACAGAAATACTACCATCAAAATAGGCATGTAAGGGAAAGAGGCTAGGATTTGACTAGTAGATTGACTGTGGCCGTAGGAAAGGCACATTAGCCCTAACCAGTTTGGCTCAGTGTTTAGAGTGCTGGCCTGCAGACTGAAGGATCCCGGGTTTGATGCTGGTCAAAGGCATGCACCTAGGTTTCAGGCTCAATCCCTAGCCCTGGTTTGAGTGTGCAAGAGGCAATCAACCAATGTGTCTCTCTCACACTGATGTTTCTCTCTGTGTATCTTTCCACCTCCCTTTCACTCTCTCTAAAAATCAATAGAAAAATATCGAAGGGTAAGGATTAAAAAATAAAGGCACATTAGTATACGGTGTGGTAGAACATGGTGTCATGATGGGAATGGAGTCATAAGAATGATGCTTGGAGAGAGAAGATAGTGTGCCTGAAGAGGCAGATCTTTCTTGTGCCTCCTCCCAGGGCCAGAATGGAAATAAAACTAAATTAGAGAATATTCACCTGGAATTACCAACAGAGGTCCAGCTGAGGAGGAAACATATATCAAGGAAAGACAGAAAACACCTGGAGACTGGTAGGAAGGGCAAGGTCACTAGAAGAGTTGACACAGCTTCCACAGGTGGCAGGCCAAGAGTGAAAAGAGATCGCTCAGCTACAGGAAGGTCATTTCCCTGAGAATATCGAGGTCAGAAAACCAGGCTAGGCAACAGAGTAGAGAACAGTAGCCCATATAACATCCAGCCGTGAAAGGCTACAGGGCTGCTGGCTGCCAAGGAGACCAGAGCCAGTAGGCCAGAGCCAGTGGGAAAAAAAGCCTCAGTTTATTTTTTTAACCTAGAATACAGGATTTTCATTTGCAGCTACTCACCTGAGGATTCAGTGGAAGAAGGGTGGTGAGGACTCAAGGTGCCTAAGGAGAGGCTGAGGTGGGAAGCGTTGGGAAGAGGCAGCCAGCAGACCTGCATTTGGTCTTACCCCCACAAACCAAAACAGCCATTTTTTTCTGAGAGGGGCTGGCCTCTCCCAGAAGCCACAGCTTAAAAAAAGGGAAAAAACCCTTCCTAAGTAATACAACCCACCCCACTCTCAAGAGCCCTACCTGCCACTCCCTACAAATCAGCCTTTGCAGAGGAGACAGCAGCAGAGACCAAGCCTACAAGTTTGAATAGAATCAGGGAGCATCAGTGACTGGATTAGGGGTGGGGCCATCTACTCTACTATCCTGGGAACCTGACTGGTGCTTCCCCCTCACAGGAGAGCTTATAGGAACTCCCAGTAACCAGAGGATCTCTGCCCAGCTGAGGGCAGGGAAATATTCTGGGCTATTCTCAGAAGACTAGCTGTAGGACAGGGAAACACACACACACCACTTCACCTGAAATTTGAATAGTAGCTCCCCCTCATGACATATGCAGGGGTCTATACTCCCAATTCCATAAAGCCCTTTCAGAAACAGCCTTTTTTAAAATATAGTTTTATTGATCTCAGAGAGGAAGGGAGAAGGAGAGAGAGAAACATCAATGATGAAAGAGAATCATTGATCAGCTGCCTCATGCACAACCCATACTGAGGATCGAGCCCACAACCCAGGTATGTGCTCTGACCGGAAATTGAACAGTGACCTCATAGTTTGCCCAACCACTGAGCCATGCCAGCCGGGCTCAAACATATTTTTTAAGTAATGAAAACCTGTGTGGTATAATGAAGGCATTGAAAACAGAAAGAGGAAAGAATGGTAGAAGGGAACAATGGACTCAACAGATAAGACCACTGAAAGAAACATTGTGTAATTTAGTCCAAGTTTTGAAATTAAAAAAATGCTTTTCAGATTCATAAAAAGTAAATGATCCTAAGTTAAAATACCCTAGAATTAGAGAATTAAAAAAAAAAGATTGTTTTGCTTTTAGAAATAATCTTGCATCTATATTTTTAAATTTAAGTAATTGATCTTACTGATACAAAAATAGGTTTGATTTGGGTATATAGATTTGTATGCCCTGGTGACTTTCAAATTTCAACCTTTACCTCAGACAGAATTGGAATCCCTAGGTTTTTGTCATTAGTACAGAATCAATTACCAACCCAAACACTTTCCCTCCCAGTGAAACCCTAACTGTAACACTGTATAGAACTTCAGTCTTAGCTGCTCATTCACATTCTCTATAAATCGACAGGGTTTCTAGTTTCCAGGATAACCAAAAATATTTTTCAAAAAAAATGAGTGAATATTCTTTAAAAGACACATCCCAACTAATACCACTTCTTCCATATTCCGAAACCAAATTGCAGGTTCTGAGAGCTTATGAGTACCTTCTCAAATGAAGTCCCTTGGGTTTTAAAATTTTATAATTCATGTTTCCTGATGTTCCACAGAATATACTGTTTAAATGTTGTGATGGTTCCTCATACTATCCTCCACATACAAAATTGGATACTGATATTTTAGTGTCCATTTCTATGACTGTCTCTAGTACTTTCTGGAACTGGAGGCAGCTCAAATTGTAGCAATGCTATCCCCAGTCTTGCCCCCATTTCCAGGTTTGTTTCCTGGTAACTGGAAAAAAAAAATCATACAAAGTCTTATGAGCTAAGTTGTATACTTGGCTGACTAAAGAACCTCTGAAATCTATCATCTAATAAGAGGATCAAAGGGTTCTTATAAATCCTTATGGAGCTGGGGAAAAAATGCTAAATTTACTTCCTTTCGAGCTGCAAGAATTTCAAGAGACAAAAGCCAATATCACTTTTCAGTTGTGGCCTTCTTGAATACAGTTACCTATTATGTTCTGCATGGCCCAATGCAGCCAGACTAACCTGGTGTGGCCTATTTGATACATAACAAATAATGTTCTCTGTTAATTAATTAATTAATTAATTAAGACAAGCATTTCAAGTAAGAAAATTGAGGGTTTTACTAAAAATTTAAAAACACCGAGTTCATTTGCTACTAATCGGGCACCTGCAACAAAATGTAGTCAAGTCCTTAGCTTATTCTGGTCAATAGTGAAGGGTGGTGTGTCCTGCTCCCACTATGGTGTTCGTCAAAAGAGTTCTTCCTATGAACTTTCTAAGTCAGGTTTACCACATGACATGAGGGTAGAAATGGTAAAGATCTAGAATTTTCCACAGTTCTGATTTATACCACCATCAATTTATGGAATAATGTTTTTACTAAAACTACTTATATATTTTGTTGTTATTGTGTTTATTATCAAATATCTAGGGGAACCAGTCATGCAAACTGCCTAATAAAATTTACTGAGTTGTATTGTCAAGTACAGGATGTTTTGGAATCAGGGACATAACACAAAAACTTGTTAGATTCCTGTGGCCCAGAAGATAGAATTTTCTTAGTGAAATAATAAGTTAACCAATCAAACAATTGAAACTAAATAGGGAAAAGTAAAATCAGAGTCAAATGTAGACTAAGCAAAGAGAACCACATTCTGCATTCCTTTCCTACTGCTAAACTGCTCTGAATTCATGAGAATCACAGAATTTTAATAACAGTAGAGACATTTCATGGAATGGAAAATCATAATTTCTGACAGGATCTAATCAATATTAATTAGTTTGAAACACAGTCTGAGTAAAATATCTCCAGAATTCTGGAGCCAACCATATGAATCCTGAGACTATGTTAAAATATTTTACCACTGAGTTCATCTAACTCAAAAAATGCATTCATAAAATGAAATGTAATTAGGGAGTACTATTAGGAATGTTAACCTATAAATGAGATGTACCATAACTCTTGAAAATGTCATTCTGTAAACTACTGATATTTTTATGAATGATTAAAATTGATCAACGATTAGCTCCAAGCTGAAAACATAGTTCTTCTATAAAAACAAATTGAAGAGCCTTTTTAAGGAGGTTGCTTATGTTTTATTCTAAAATGATCATGTGCTCTAATACTTAAAATAAGTTTGACACTTCTACTCTAGAGGTAGTTTCTCACTCACTGTGAGACACATAAAGTACCAAAAGAGAGAAGAGTAAGGTAAATAGTTGTATATTTTTCTGGAGCTATTTAGAAATATTATAAGATAACAACAAAGATCTAAGCTAAACCAAGACTCTTCAAATTGGTTTATCGTTAAATGTTACTGCTTTAGGAAAGAAGAAAGTTTAAATGCCTTATAAATGGGTCGCTATGTTTATAGGACTTATTACCCTAAGAAAAACTTATTACCCTAAAAGAATCATTGATCGGCTGCCTCCTGCACAACCCATACTGAGGCTCAAAAAATACAAATGATAAGGTCCACCTCGGGAAGAGGCTAGGTAGGCACCCTGCCTCGCCACCAGCCGGACTTGCTGCGGCCGCCGGAACCCACACACACCACCCCCAACCATGTGCACCTGCGGAGGACACTGCCCTAGACCCTGTGTGCCAGACACAGATACTGACACAGGAAACCGAGGGGCCATCACTGATCTGCAGGACTCTTGCCCCTGCTATGGACTTACTCAACGCCAACACTACTGTGCTGCTATCACTGCCCTAGAGCTCGGTTCCTGTGGCCCAGAAGATAGAATTTTCTTAGTGAAATGAAAAGTGCTCTGCTCCACTGCCAGGACTTGGGGGCAGGAACCGCAATGAAGGCCGGGAGGTGGATGTAGGTCTCCACTGCCCTGGAACTATTAGAACTGAGGACCTGAGGATACTGAAGAGGTTGCAGATCAGTAGAATCTCCTGCTGGTGGTCAGATAGGGGACTAGACAGTAAAACCAGGAAGGAGGATCAGCCCTGCACACCTGAATGCAGGGGAGATGCCCTCTTTCCCACCGGCCTTGAAGAGGAGAGTGGCTGTTATTGGAAGCGTATATATCCAGGGACCCTGCAACCACGGCACCCAGGGATGAGCTACGAACCCAGGAACACCAGATCTCAAGCAGTGTGAATACGTGGACTCGGACTCACACAGACTGATGGTGAAGGGATGGAAAAAGATTTTTCAGGCAAATGAAAATGAAAAAAAAGCTGGGGTAGGAATTAGATCTCAAAATGAAGGCCATAAGAAGAGATAAGGAAGGCCACTTCATAATACTAAAGGGATCAATCCAACAAGAAAATATAACTCTGGTAAACATATATTCACCAAATACAGGAGCACCCAAATACATAAAAACAAACTTTTGGAGGATATCAAGGGAGAGATTGATAGCAATACAGTCATGGTAGGGGACTTTAATACCCCACTATCACCATTGGACAAATCCTCTAAACAAAAAATCAGCAAAGAAACATCAATCCTCAATGACTCACTAGATCAGCTCAAATTAATTGACATCTTCAGAACATTTCACCCCAAAGCCACAGAATATACATTCTTCTCAAGTGCACAATATACATTTTCAAAGATAGACCATATATTGGGTCACAGTCAAAGTCCCTTCAAATTCAAGAAGATAGAAATCATATCAAGCACCATTTCAGACAACAATGGCATAAAACTAGAAATCAACAACAATAAAACCAACTAAAAAAAATCAAACACCTGGAGGCTAAATAGCATGCTATTAAACAATGACTGGGTTACAAGAGAGATCAAAGAAGAAATAAAAAGCATCCTGGAAACTAATGACAATGAAAACACAACAATCCAAAACCTATGGGACACAATGAAAGCAGTCCTGAGAGGGAAGTTTATAGATCTACAGGCCTACCTCAAAAAACAAGAAAAACTGGCAATAAATGATCTAACCCTACAACTCAAAGAGTTAGAAACAGAGCAACAAGAAAAGCCCACAGTATCCAGAAGGAAGGAAATAATAAAGATCAGAGCAGAAATAAACAACATAGAGACCAAAAAAACAATACAAAAGATCAATGAAACCAAGAGCTGGTTCTTTGAAAGGATTAACAAGATTGATGAACCTCTAGCCAGGCTCACCAAGAAACAAAGAGAGAGGATCCAAATAAACAAAATCACAAATGAAAGAGGTGAAGTAACAACTGACCCTACTGATAAACAAAGGATTGTCAAAAAATACTACGAACAACTCTACTCCAACAAACTGGACAACCTCGATGAAATGGACACATTCCTAGAAAAATACAAGCTTCCAAAACTCAACTAGGAAGAATCAAAAAACCTGAATAGGCCAATGACTACTGATGAAATTGAAACAGTAATCAAAAAGCTTCCAACAAACAAAAGACCTGGACCAGATGGCTTCACAGGGGAGTTTTACCGAACATACAAAGAAGAACTAAAGCCAATCCTTCTCAGACTATTCCAAAAAATTCAAGAGGAAGGCACACTTCCAAGCTCTTTCTATGAAGCCAGCATTACCCTAATCCAGGGGTCCTCAAACTACGGCCCGTGGGCCACATGTAAATACAAATATTGTATTTGTTCCCGTTTTTTTTTTTTACTTCAAAATAAGATATGTGCAGTGTGCATAGGAATCTGTTCATAGTGTTTTTTTTAAAACTATAGTCCGGTCTGAGGGACAGTGAACTGGCCCCCTGTTTAAAAAGTTTGAGGACCCTTGCCCTAATCCCTAAAGCAGATAAAGACACCACAAAGAAAGAGAATTACAGGCCAAAATCCCTGATGAACATAGATACTAAAATCCTCAACAAAATTCTAGCAAACTGGATTCAGCATTACATTAGAAAGATCATCCACCATGACCAAGTGGGACTTATCCCAGGCATGCAAGGGTGGTACAATTGCACAAATCAATAAACGTGATACATCACATAAACAAGTTGAGAGACAAAAATCACATAATCATATCGACTGATGCAGAAAAGGCAACTGACAAACTCCAACACCCTTTTCTGATAAAAACGCTCAGCAAAGTGGGAATAGAGGGATCATACCTCTACATAATAAAAGCCTTATATGACAAACCTATAGCCAACATCATACTCAATGGGCAAAAACTAAAACCATTTCCCTTAAGAACAGGAACAAGACAGGGATGCTCACTTTCACCACTCCTGTTCGACATAGTACTGGAAGTGCTGGCCAAAGTGATCAGACAAGAAGAAGAAATAAAAGGCATCCAGATTGGAAAAGAAGAAGTAAAATTGTAATTATTCGCAGATGACATGATACTGTACTTAGAAAACCCTAAAGACTCCATCAAAAAATTATTAGACGTAATAAATGAATTTGGCAATGTAGCAGGATACAAAATTAACGCCAAGAAATCTATGGCATTTTTATATGCCAACAGTGAACTTACAGAAAGAGAAATTAAAAAAACAATCCCATTTACCATTTCACCAAAAAAAAAATTAAGAATAAACTTAACCAAGGAGGTAAAAGATCTCTACCCAGAAAACTACAGGACATTGAAAAAAAGAGATAGAGGAAGACAGAAACAGATGGAAGAACATACTGTATTCATGGATTGGTAGAATCAACATCATCAAAATGTCCATACTACCCAAAGCAATCTATAGATTCAATGCACTCCCCATTAAAATACCAACAGCATATTTCACAGATCTAGAAAGAACACTCCTAAAATTCATCTGGAATAAAAAAATAACCCAAATAGCTGCTTTGATCTTGAGAAAGAAGAACAAAGTAGGAGGGATCTCAATACCAGATATCAAGTTGTATTACAAAGCCACTGTTCTCAAAACTGCCTGGTACTGGCACAAGAACAGACATATAGACCAATGTAACAGAATAGAGAAGCCAGAAATTGACCCAAACCACTATGCTCAATTAATATTTGACAAAGGAGGCAAGAACATACAATGGAGTCAAGACAGTCTCTTCAATAAATGGTGCTGGGAAATTTGGTAAGACACATGCAAAGAAATGAAACTAGACCACCAACTTACACCATACACAAAAATAAACTCAAAATGGATAAAGGACTTAAACATAAGACAGGAAACCATAAGATTATTAGAGGAATCCACAAGTAGCAAAATCTCAGATATATACTGAAGGAATTTCTTCACTGACACAGCTCCTAGGGCAATGGAAACTAAAGGGAAAATAAACAAATAGGACTACATCAAAGTAAAAAGCTTCTGCACAGCAAAAGAAACCATCAACAAAACAACAGGAAAACCCACTGCATGGGAGAACATATTTGCCAATGATATCTCCGATAAAGGTTTAATCTCCAACATTTATAGGGAACTCATACAACTTAACAAAAGGAAGATAAACAACCCAATCAAAAAATGGGCAACGGACCTAAATAGACACTTTTTGAAAGAGGACATTCGTAAGGCTGAGAGACATATGAGAACATGCTCAAAGACACTAATCATCCGAGAGATGCAAATCAAAACAACAATGAGGTACAATCTCACACCTGTCAGAATGGCTATCATCAACAAATCAACAAATGACAAATGCTGGCGAGGATGCGGAGAAAGAGGAACCCTCGTTCACTGCTGGTGGGAATGCAAACTGGTGCAGCCACTGTGGAGAACAGTATGGAGTTTTCTCAAAAAACTAAAAATGAAACTTCCATTTGACCCAGTGATCCCACTTCTAGGAATATATCCCAAGAAACCAGAAACACCAATCAGAAAGGATGTATGCATCCCTATGTTCATAGCAGCACAATTTACAATAGCTAAGATTTGGAATCAGCCTAAGTGCCCATCATCAGATGAGTGGATTAAAAAACGTTGGCACATCTTCACAATGGAATACTATGCAGCTGTAAAAAGGAAGGAACTCCTGCCTTTTGCAACAGCATGGATGGAGCTGGAGAGCATTATGCTAAGTGAAATAAGTCAGTCAGAGAAAGATAAATATCACATGCTCTAAATCATTTATGGATTATAATGAACAACATAAACCGATGAACAAAAACAGATGTAGAGACAGAGAAGCATTGATCTGATGCTCATAACTCAGAGGGAAAGCAGGGGAGGTTGGGCATGAGGGGGAAAGATCAACCAAAGGACTTGTATGCATGCATATAAGCATAATTGATGGATGTGGACAACAGGGGGTGAGGGTAAGGGCAGGATTGGGGGGATGAGGGGACATTGTGGGGATAAGGACACATTTGTAATATCTTATTCAAGAAAGAAATAAAATTTAAAAAAAAAGCAAAAAATAAAAACAAAAAAAAATAAAATAATAAAAGAAATAAAAGAAAACCCCAGTGTAAGCAGAAGGAAATAATAAAGATCAGAGCAGAGATAAATGACATAGAGACCAAAAAAAAACAAAAAACTCCAATACAAAACATCAACAAAACCAAGAGCTGGTTCTTTGAAAGGATAAACAAGATTGATGATCCTCTTTCCAGGCTCCCAAAGAAGGAAAGAGGAGGACCCAAATAAACAAAATCAGAAATGAAAGAGGTGAAATAACAACTGAGCCCACAGAAATACAAATGATTATGAAAAATACAATGAACAACTCTATTCCAACAAATGGACAACCTAGATGAAATGGACATATTCTTAGAATAATACAAGCTCCCAAAACTCAACCAAGAAAAGTAAAAAAACCTAAATAGCTCGATAACTACCAAATAAATTGAAACAGCAATCAAAAACCTTCCAGCAAACAAAAGCCCTGGTGTGGACAGCTTTACAGGGGAGTTCTACCAAGCATTCAAAGAAGAACTAAAACCTACCCTCCTCAGACTATTCCAAAAAATTCAAGAGGAAGGCACACTTCCAAGCTCTTTCTATGAAGCCAGCATTACCCTAATCCCCAAAACAGATAAAGACAACACACACAAAAAAGAGAACTACAGGCCAATATCCTTGATGAACATAGATGCCAAAATCCTAGCAAATCAGATTCAGCAATACATTAGAAAGATCATACACCATGACCAAGTGGGATTTATTCCAGGGATGCAAGGATGGTTCAATATCCACAAATCAATAAGTGTGATATATCACATAAACAAACTGAAAAACAAAAATCACATAATCATATAATAATAAAAGCCCTATATGACAAACCTACATCCAACATCATACTCAATGGGCAAAAACTAAATCCATTTCCCCTAAGAACAGGAACAAAACAAGGATGCCCACTTTCACCACTCCTGTTCGACATAGTACTAGAAGTACTAGCCATAGCGATCAGACAAGAAGAAAAAATAAAAGGCATCCAAATTGGAAAAGAAGAAGTAAAACTGTCCTTATTTGCAGGCGACATGATATTATACATAGAAAAACCCCAAAGACTCCATCAAAAAACTACTAGACCTAATAAATTAATTTGGTAATGTAGCAGGATACAAAATTAACACCCAGAAATCTATGGCCTTTTCACCAATAATGAACTCACAGAAAGAGAAATGAAAAAAACAATCGCATTTACCATTGCACCAAAAAATTAAGATACCTAGGAATAAACTTAACTAAGGACGTAAAAGACCTGTACTTGGAAAATTACAGGACATTTAAAAAAGTGATAGAGGAAGACATAAACAAATGGAAGAACATACCATGTTCATGGATTGGTAGAATCAACATCATTAAAATGTCCATTCTACCTAAAACAATCTATAGATTCAATGCAATACCTATTAAAATACCAATGGCATATTTCAAAGATCCAAACTCTCCAAAAATTCGTCTGGAATAAAAAAAAGACCCCAAATAGCCACAGCTATCCTGAGAAAGAACAAAGTTGGAGGGATCACAATACCAGACATCAAACTATATTACCAAGCCACGGTTCTCAAAACTGCCTGGTACTGGCACAAGAACGGACATATAGACCAATGGATCAGAATAGAGGACCCAGAAATTGCCCCAACCCATTATACTCAATTAATATTTGACAAAGGAGGCAAGAGCACACAATGGAGTCAAAACAGCCTCTTTAATAAATGGTGCTGGGAAATTTGGTCAGATACATGCAAAAAAATGAAACTAGATCACCAACTTATACCATACACAAAACCAAACTCAAAATAGCTAAAGGACTTGAATGTAAGACGGGAAACCATAAAAATCCTACAAGACCCCATAGGCAGCAAAATTGCAGACATATGCCATAGCAATATCTTTACAGACACAGATCTTAGGGCAAGAGAAACTAAGGAGAAAATAAACAAATGGGATTACATCAAAATAAAAAGCTTCTGCACAGCAAAAGAAACCATCAACAAAACAACAAGAAAGCCCACTGCATGGGAGAACGTATTTGCCAATGTTATCACTGTAAGGATTTAATCTCCAACATTTACAGGGAACTCATACAACTTAAGAAAAGGAAAATAAACAATCCAATCAAAAAATGGGCAATGGACCTAAATAGAATTTTTTTCTAAAGAGGACACTCAGAAAGCCAAGAGACACATGAAAACATGCTCGAAATCACTAATCATCCGAGAGATGCAAATCAAAATGACAATGAGGTATCACTCACACTTGTCAGAATGGCTATCATCAACAAATCAACAACTGACAAGTGCTGGAGAGGATGCGTAGAAAAAGGAACACTCCTTCACTGCTGGTGGGAATGCAGACTGGTGCAGCCACTGTGAAAAACAGTATGGCGTTTCCTCAAAAATTTAAAAATGGAACTGCCATTTGATCCAGTAATACCACTTCTAGGAATATATCCCAAGAAAACAGAAATACCAGTCAGAAAGGATATATGCACCCCTATGTTCATAGCAGCACAATTTACAATAGCCAAGATTTGGAAACAGCCTAGATGCCCATCAACAGAGGAATTGAATAGAAAACTATGGTACATCTACACAATTGAATACTATGCTGCTATAAAAAAGAAGGAATTCTTACCATTTGCAGCAGCATGGATGGAACTGGAGAGCATTATGCTAAGTGAAATAAGCCAGGAAGTGAAAGAAAAACACCACATGACCTCACTCATTTATGGATAATAAAAAACATTATTACCTGATGAACAAAAAGATAGATACAGAGGCAGAGAAGCATTGGACAGACTGTCAAATTACAGTGGGAAGGCTGGGGAGTGTCGGAGGGGGGGCGGGGAGGTAAGAGATCAACCAAAGGACTTGTATGCATCCATATAAACATAACCAATGGACACAAGACACTGAGGGGGTGGGGTGAGGGGATGTGCCGGGGGGTAGGGGAGGCCGGGGTTAAGGTCAATGGTGGGGGAAAAAAGGAGACAAATGTATTACTATCTTTAATACTTTAAACAATAAAATAAAATTTTAAAAAAAACAGCTGCTTATAAACCAACTTGTAGTGATCTGAGGTAAGGGGGAACAGCCCAAGGCTGGAAATCTGTTCCCCTGCAGGTGGCAGCAAAGAGGAGCCAGAAAGCCAGGCTGAGGCATTGGAAGGAGAGAAAGTGCCCAGCCCCCTGTCCTACAAGCTACTGGCACCACTCCCAACACTAGTCTGAACATACCATCCTGGCCAAGACCAGGATATACAAACAGAGCCCTTGGTAGAAGGGAGAGCAGCTCAGAACTGGGAAACTCAAGGTGTGAGACTCAAGCAGACCCAGTTTCTAAGCTAAGGAGGCCCCACCCACTGGACTAATAGGGGTTACAAACTATTGGCCTCAATCAGGTTGCCCAGGGCCAGAGAAGCTCCAGGGAGGCCCCCAATAGACACACCAACAGACCAGATTCAATAACATCAAAGCAAAATCCTGTGAGCTCCAAAAACAGTGATCCTAAAGCTATGGTTCTCAACCTTCCTAATGCCACAGCCCTATAATACAGTTCCTCATGTTGTGGTGACCCCCAACCATAAAATTATTTTCGTTGCTACTTCATAACCGTAATTTTGCTACTGTTATGAATTGTAATGTAAATATCTGATATGCAGGATATATTTTCATTGTTACAAATTGAACATAATTAAAGCATAGTGATTAATCACAAAAACAATATGCAATTATATAGTGTTTTCCGATGGTCTTAGGCAACCCCTGTGAAAGGGTCGTTCGACCCCCAAAGGGGTCGCAACCCACAGGTTGGTGACCCACCGGTTGAGAACTGCTGGCCTAAAGGTTTTTGAGTATGTGTCTGAGAGTGGGTTTTGTTTTTGTTTTGTGTTCACTGTTTTCCCCCTTTTTTCTTACATATCTCTAATTTTTCTCTTTCCATTGATTCTATTCACTTTTTGTCTTTTTATTGTTATTATTATTTTTCTCATTTTTTATTTTGTTTTTTTCTTCTCTCTTTTTCTGTTTAACTTTTCTTACCTATATCTTAATATATTATTACTACATTTTAAATTCATTATTATTATTTTTTGTTTGTTTTTTAGGCTGGCTGACTGCCCTAAATTCATTATTATTTCACTAGGGGACTTGTGCACGAAATTCGTGCACTGGGTGTGTGCAGGGGGGAGTGTCCCTCAGCCCAGCCTGCCCCCTCTCATAATACTGGGAGCCCTCAGGCGTTGACCCCCATCACCCTCCAATCGCAGGATCGGCCCCTTGCCCAGGCCTGACGCCTCTGGCAGAGGCGTCAGGCCTGGGCAGGGGACCCTCATTTCCCCCCATCACTGGTTCTTCCCCCAGCCCAGGCCTGATGCCTCTGGCCCAGGCATCAGGCCTGGGCAGGGGACACCCAGACCCCTCCGATTGCTGGCTCTGCCCCTTGCCCAGGCCTGATGCCTCGGCCATAGGCGTAGACCCCCATCACCTCTGATCGCCTGATTGGCCCCTTCCCCAGGCCTGACGCCTCCACCAGAGGTGTTAGGCTTGGACAGGGGACCCCCATCTCCCCCCGATCACTGGCTCTTGCCCCCGCCCAAGCCTGATGCCTCTGACCCAGGCTTCAGGCCTGGGCAAGGGGACCATCATATCCCCCCAATCCCTGGCTCCGCCCGCCACCCAGGCCTGATGCCTCTGGCTCAGGCATCAGGCCTGGGCAGGGGACTCCCAGCCCCCCGCCCAGACCTGATGCCTTGGCCAGAGGAGTTGACCCTCATCATCTTCCGATCACCAATCACCAGATCAGCCTCTAGATCAGGCCTGAGGCCTCCGGCAGAGGTGTCAGGCCTGGGCAGGGGACCCCCAGCTCCCCGCGGTTGCAGGCTCTGCCCCTGCCCAGGCCTAACGCCTCTGGCCTAGGTGTCTGGCCCGGGCAGCGGGGACCCGCAGCTGCAGCGGCCCCACAATCGTGGGCTTTGCTTTAGGCCCAGGCAAGGGACCCCTAGCTCCCGGGACTGCCAGCTTCGACCTTGCCCAGCTCCCATCGCTGGCTCCACCCCCACTTCCTGCTATCACTGGCCAGGGCGGAAAAGGCACCTGATTCTCCGATCATGGCTGGGGGTCAGGGCCCTGCCCCCCAGCTCTTAGCTCCCCCCTGGGTTTCCGATCACTGTCAGTGGCAGGGGGCTTCATCCTGCTTTCCCTTTCGCCTCCCTGCATTGTGCCTACATATGCAAATTAACCTCCATCTTGTTGGCAGTTAATTTGCATATAGCCCTGATTAGCCAATGAAAAGGGTAGCGCCGTACGCCAATTACCATTTTTCTCTTTTATTAGTGTAGATTATTTTCTGTTTCCTTTTCTTTTTCATTCCTATACTAGTTCTTTTAGCTTTCTCCTTGCTCCCTTATTGCCATATTTTCTTCTTCTTTCTCCCTCTGTCTTTATATCCCCTCAAAGTGTTTGGTCTCGTGTTTTTTAGTATATTTTTTACCTTGTCTTTGCTTTCTTTCTCTTCTTTTTCCTTAGTCTTTCCTGTTGTTTCTTTGCATAACTTGATTTTGATGGTGTTTTGTTTCAGTCCTATTGTGTCTTGTTCTGTTATGTCAAACCCGTATAAGAGCTGGCATGACAAGATTGGAGTTGAGCCTCACTGTCAACAAGTCAGAGGGGATGTTCCTTCCATGAGCAGGACATCAATAATCAAATCCCAGTGATAGCAGGAGATCCTAAATAATGGACACAAGGCACAATCCTAGAGCATCCAGCACAAGTGAACAAAGAGACAGCACCACTAAACCCCTCAAAACACTTCCTACATAAAACCATTCCACACAGACTGGGAGATATAACATTTCTCTATAATATATAAAAACAAATAAAAAGAGACAGATAAAATGGGGAAACAAAAAAAACAACCTACAAATTAAAGAAAAGGAGGAATCTCCAGAAAAAGAACTAAATGAAATGGAGGCAAGCAACCTATCAGAAATGGAGTCCAAAGCAATGGCTATAAAGATGCTTAAGGAACTGAGTGCAAATTATAACAGCATGAGAAAGGAAACAGACGCCAAGAATAAGAACCAGATATAAATGAATAATAACATATCTGACATCAAGAACACACTAGGAGGAATTAAGAGTAGACTGGATGAAGCAGAGGATGGAATCAGCAATTTGGAATACAAGGTAGACACAAATACCCAATTAGACCAGCAAATAGAAAAAATAATTAATAAGCTGGAAGATAGCTTAAGGGAGCTCTGGAACAACGTGAGACGTAAAAACATCTGCATCATAGGAATACAAGAAGGGAAGAAGAACATGAGCTAGGAACTGAGAACCTGTTTGAAGAAATAATGGCAGAAATCTTTGCCAACCTCGTGAAGGAAAATGTCACACAAGTTCAGGAAGCACAGAATCCCAATCAAGATGAACCCAAAGAGTTCATCATAATTAAAATGGCAAACATCCTCTGTTTGGGGGCAGCATCCTGGAGGCAGTGTGGAGACATCCTCTGTTTGGGGGCAGCATCCTGGAGGCAGTGTGGAGACCTGAGGGCCACCTAAGTGGGCGCTGGGGGGGGGGGGGGGGTCAGTCCTCGACAGGTTCTCCCAACCATGGCCACAAGGTCATCCTCTTGGGGTCCCTCCAGCAGCCCCTCCACAGGAATGGCTTGCTGCACAGCTTCACCTTCCAGGTCCTGCCTCCAGAGCCCTGGGCACAGCCCAGCAGGATTCAGTGATTGTGGGGGAAAAAATGCAATAAAATGTGAAATGTGGCCCTGCAAAAAATAAATAAATAAATAAATAAATAAATAAATAAATAAATAAATAAATAAAATGGCAAGCATTAAAGACAAAGAATCTTAAGAGCAGCAAGAGAGAGAAAATTACCTACAAAGGTGTTCCTATTAGAATGTCAGCTGAATCCTCGATGGAAACACTTCAAGCCAGAGGGGAAATGGAAATAAGTATTCAAAGTAATGAAAAGCAAAGGCCTGAATCGAAGACTGCTGTATCCAGCAAAGCTATCAATTAAAATTAATGGTGAAATAGAAAACTTTCCAGACCCCGCAAAAAAAAAAAAAAAGGATGAAAGGAGCACATTACCACCAAACCAGCAATGCAAGAAATGTTAAATGGATTGCTTTAAGAAGAAGAAAAAAAAAATGAGAGAGAGGGGAGAAACTAAGATGGCGGCATAGATAAACACCGGGAAATTGCTGCTTCCCACAACAATTGATAAATGCATCAAAAACACAAGGCGGACATCATCCAGAACTACCGGAGGGCTGGCTGAATGTAAATTCTACAACTAGAAGGAAAGAAAAGCTAACTGAGAGCCAAAGGAGCTGCGGAGGTGAAGTGCAGAGGTACGGGGGCTCGCGCGCGTGGAAAGGGTCTGGCACCTGAGGACGCGGCTGTCTTTTTGAATCCAGAGGGAGACACAAGCTCCCGACGGCTCTGAAATCCGGTTCTGGGAAGTCTCTGGGGACCCAGGACTCATACGGGGAGAAACTGGACTGTCTGGCAGCGGGCTAGCTTGAGGGCGGCTCTCCCTCAGAGGTGCTTGCAGCCATTGCTGGGACACTGGGACTCGCGACTCCTTAGGGTGGGGCTGAGGCTCCGCCATAGCTGCTTGCTCCGCCCTTTGATTCCTTGAGACCCCGCCCCTCCCAGGCTGTGGCAGAGGCTTTTGCATATGAATGCCCCGGCCATTTGCAACCTGTAATTACCTAACCGCAGCCGGGCCAGATAGACCCAGAGCTTCCAAGAGAAGGCCCAAGGCCCCACAGCGGCTTGCATTGCTACACAGCTGAGCATCATCAGGGCACTTCCAAACTCCAAAAAAAGGAAGGGGAATCTGCAGTTCTCTTCGTAGTTCCTTCTGTGTAACCTCAGGCCGAGGCTAAATTAGCACCTCCTTAGATCCAAGAGCCACTGTACCCAGTGGTCAGAGTGGGACCATCCAGATTATAACTCCTCAGATCCATAAGGGACACACTCAGGGTGCAGTCTCAGTGAGCACCAAAGCCCCACTGAAGCAAGTCTTGCCCCAGAAGGGTGTCTCCAGCACAGAAGTTCTCCCACTGCAGACACAGCTGATTCTCACTGCCAATTGGCCTGGAGGTCAATTCCTCCCAGTGATCCTACAACAACCAAGGCATAGCTACAACAAGAATGTGCACAAAGCCCACGAGGGGGTGCACCAAGAGTGTCCACCTCAGGTAACTGGGGAGGCTGAGCCACTGGGCCCTACAGGACACCTAGCACACAAAGCCACTCTATCAACACAGGGAAGCAGCCAAAATGCGGAGACAAAGAAACAGCTCACAAATGGCAGAAATGGAGGAAAGCAAATGACTGGATATAGAGTTCAAGGCCACGTTTATAAGGTTTTTCAAGAATTTTATGGTAACCGCTGATAAATTTAATGAGTCCCTCAATAAGTATAGTGAGACCATGGAGGACATGAAAAAGGACCAACTAGAAATTAAGCATACACTGACTGAAATAAAGAATAATTTACAGAGATCCAACAGCAGACAAGAGGATCCCAAGAATCAAGTCAAAGATTTGAAATACAGAGAAACTACGATGGTGGCATAGATACACACCGGGAAATTGCCGCCTCCCACAACAATTAAAAAATACCGCAAAGGACAGAGTGGACATCATCCAGAACAACCGGAAGGCTGGCTGAGTGTAAATTCTACAACTAGAAGGAAAGAAAAGCACACTGGGAGCCAGAGGAGCTGCGGAGGTGAAGTGCAGAGGTACGGCGCGCGGAAAGCGGGTGGCACCTGAGGACGCGGCTGTCTTTTTGAATCACAAGCTCCCGACTGCTCTGAACTCCGGTTCCGGGAAGTCTCTGGGGACCCAGGACTCATACGGGAAGCTGGACCATCGGGCAGCGGGCGAACTTGAGGGCGTCTTTCCCTCAGAGGTGCTTGCAGCAATTACCGGGACACTGAGATGCACGACTCCTTAGGGCTGGGCGGAGAATCAGCCATAGCGGCTTGCTCCGCCCTTTGATTCCCTGAGACCCTGCCCCACCCAGGCTGCGGCAGAGGCTTTTGCATGTGAATGTACCTAACTGCAGCCAAGCCAGGCAGACCCGGAACTTCCAAGAGAAGGCCCAAGGCCCTGCAGCAGCTTGCATTGCTTCACAGCTGAGCCTCTTCGTGGCTCCTGCTGCGTGGCCTCAGGCAGAGGCTGAATTAGCACCTCCTTAGATCCAGGAGCCACTGTACCCAGTGGTCAGAGGGGGACCATCCAGATTGCAACTCCTCAGATCCATAAGGGACACACTCAGGGAGCAGACACAGTGAGCACCAAAGCCCCACTGAAGCAAGTCTTGCCCCAGAAGGGTGTCTTCAGCACAGAAGTTCTCCCACTGCAGACACAGCTGATTCTCACAGCCAATTGGCCTGGAGGTCAATTCCTCCCAGTGATCCTACAACAACCAAGGCACCAAGAGTGTCCACCTCAGGTAACTGGGGAGGCTGAGCCACTGGGCCCCTACAGGACATCTGGCGCACAGGGCCACTCTATCAACACAGGGAAGCAGCCAAAATGCGGAGACAAAGAAACAGGTCACAAATGGCAGAAATGGAGGAAAGCAAACAACTGGATATAGAGTTCAAGGCCACGTTTATAAGGTTTTTCAAGAATTTTATGGAAACCGCTGATAAATTTAATGAGTCCCTCAATAAGTATAGTGAGACCATGGAGGACATGAAAAAGTACCAACTAGAAATTAAGCATACACTGACTGAAATAAAGAATAATTTACAGAGATCCAACAGCAGACAAGAGGATCCCAAGAATCAAGTCAAAGATTCGAAATACAAAGAAACAAAAAATACCCAACTGAAAAAGAAAAAAGAAAAGAGATTCCAAAAATATGAAGATAGTGTAAGGAACCTCTGGGACAACTTCAAGCGTACCAACATCAGAATTATAGGGGTACCAGAAGGAGAGAGAGAGCAAGATATTGAAAACGTTTTTGAAGAAATAATGACAGAAAACTTCCCCCACCTGGTGAAAGAAATGGACTTACAAGTCCAGGAAGTGCAGAGAACCCCAAACAAAAGGAATCCAAAGAGGACCACACCAAGACACATCATAATTAAAATGCCAAGAGCAAAAGACAAAGAGAGAATCTTAAAAGCAGCAAGAGAAAGACAATCAGTTACCTACAAGGGAGTACCCATACGACTGTCAGCTGATTTCTCAACAGAAACCATGCAGGCCAGAAGAGAGTGGCAAGAAATATTCAAAGTGATGAATAGCAAGAACCTGCAACCAAGATTACTTTATCCAGCAAAGCTATCATTCAGAATAGAAGGTCAGATAAAGAGCTTCACGGATAAGAAAAAGCTAAAGGAGTTCATCACCACCAAACCAGCATTATATGAAATGCTGAAAGGTATTCTTTAAGAAGAGGAAGAAGAAAAAGGAACTCTTACCATTTGCCACAGCATGGATGGAACTGGAGAGCGGATAAATACCACATGATCTCACTCATTTGTGGAATATAATGAACAACATAAACTGATGAACAAGGACTGATCCAGAGACGGAGAGGCATTGATTGGACTGTCGGGCTTTGGAGGGAGGGTAGGGGAAGGTGGGGTAAGGGGGAAAGATCAACCAAAGGACTTACATGCAGGCATATAGGCCTAACCAATGGACACGGACAACGGGGGGGGGGGGGGGTGAGGGCATGAGCGGGGGGGGGCAGAGGGTAACGTGGGGACAAGGACACATATGTAATATCTTAATCAATAAAAATATATTTAAAAAATGAGAGAGAGTGCTTCATAGGCATAAAGAAAATAAAAATGGCAATAAAGAAATACCTACAAATAACAAACTTAAATGTAAATGGAGTAAATGCTCCAATCAAAAACATAGGGTGACTGAATGGATAAGAAAGCATGATCCATATATATGCTGTCTACA